>NW_010972678.1:457754-470731 GCF_000737465.1 Haliaeetus leucocephalus
TGGACTAAAGACCTCCTGAGGTTTTGCATATGTACTCAACAGCTGGATAAAAACTGTTTTTGTTTTAAGAAAATTAGAAGCAGCCAAACAAGGGTGGGTAGAGGGGGGATGGAAGAGAGGGATGGGAAAAGCCACACAAGAGGACAAGGCACTTGCTGCAGCCCGGGAAAGTTACACTCCTCCAGGCATCATGTACCATGTACCCCAGGGTGGAGGCCAAGAGCTACAGACTGCCTAGAGACTCACCCTTTTTAAAAAAGGATCAAACCCTTAATTAGGGGATGGGAAGGTAGAAGCAGGGAGAGGACCTCAGGAGGAGCAGACTTTGAGCTCTGTGAATAAGAACGAACATCATAGACAGCAGCCATTAGTGCTGACTGCACTGCATCAGTTCTGTGATGTTGCACATTCACAGCTGGTGTAGGATTCAACTGTTAAGGGAGGATTGCTTTCAGTATGCAGTGATAATGATTAACAATGTATAATAACTAATTATTGTCAACATGTGATGTTAATTAATGGCAGCCTAGTAAAGTGTTGTTTTAGCAGTTTGAGACTGACCTGATTTTTCAGTCTTCTAAGCACTCTAATCACAGCACTCTCTAGTTTCCTGATACACACACAAAGGCATTCAGTTGCAAGAGCTGGCTGTGAATGGTTGCAGAATGCCCTAAAAATACTGACTGTTGTTGGCTGTTGATAAAAACATGATGAAAAAATAATACATATAATCTGGAAAGAATAAAATTAAATGAGCAATTATTTCTTAAAAAAATCTATGAACATTTTTAATGAAAACCTAAACTAGATTATTTTTTCTGCTGTCCCCTTTTTGACTAATTTTTACTGTAGAAATGCATGAAGAAGCTGCATCTCAAATATAGTACACAGTACATGTTCCGTCACCTGAAAGAGGTTTATAAAAATCACAAACCGAACAGAGGGTAAGCATGGAATATCCTTTAATGTTATAATGCATGAAATTAGGGACATGGAAAAACTATCAAAGCAGGTGAAATTATCAGCACAAGCAACAGAAATACATTATTTTACAAGAAAACCTGGCTTTAAGTGAGATTGTGGAGGTGAAAAGTGTAAAGAGGATCAAAAGTGGTTGGTCAAGTTTATTAGAAGACACGTATATCCTGAAAACCAAGAACATATATTCTACTCAGGAAAACCTGGGGCCTTAGCAAACAAGAAGCTACAAAGGTGTATCTGAAAGATCTAACTATACACTCATTCCTAATCGCCCACATCCTAATATCTTATGACTAAAAAGACAGAACATGTTCAGAATCTAGAAAATACCAGTTGTAACTGACAATTTTGCTGCTGACACTCCAATGCCTTCAGAGACTGGTGATAGTGAAGCTAGTAATTACTTCAAGGGAATGTTAATTTGGTCAGTAAGGGTGGTTCCACGCCATACACATCTAATTTATACAGAACTGTAATGAAGATCTTTGCAGCTGCGGTAAACTTCCTAAATTCCCTTTTTATTTAAAGAAAAAACCTGATACATTTAAGGAAAGACTTATCAGGCCTATTTTAATGTCCACATTGGTATGCAAATGGAAGTGTAAAATTGTATTAGTAACCAATGAAAAAGGCTGCATTGGCTGAAGTTCTGAGTAATGCATAAATTCAGATGATAAATTCAGGGATCATCAAATGAAATTAATGAATCCCCAGTTCAAACAAACAAATAAAAAAGCCCACAAAAAAAAAAATCAGCAAATAACAGATATGTGGGATTCCTATCTGAAAGATATCACCACTGAAGTAAGTTCATATGGGTTAATGAGGAGTCTGGAACATACTTGAAAGAAAGATTAACTGGAAGTTACTGAATAGATGAACCATATCAGGCTGAGGACGCCCCCTGAGAGGCCAATAGTAGGAGCTGGGAGAGGATTGTGGAACTGAGGAGGGAAGCAGTATGCTTGCCTTTTTTAAGTTTTCCTGAGTGTCTTCTTATGGCTGCTGATGTTGAAGATACAACACTAGGTCAGACGGCATTTTGGTCTGAAACCCTTTTTGCTGTTCTTGTATGTGGTATTATGCAACCTAAATTCTAACAACTTACATGATGACCACTTTGGGTCCAGTTAGTTCCTATGTCAGTTAGGAGTAGTCTGAGTGACTGTAGTTCCTCCTGTTGTCTATGCACTGTGCCACAGTACTGTTAAATTGTAAACATTCTGCTGGGTTTGGTTTTGACCAATGGTATCTGACAACCTCACAGAAAATTCCCAGTCATAGTCAAAGAATAACACAGACCAAGATTTGATCAGGATAAACATGGGTAATACCACCATGTTTTGGAGAAGGTAAGAGAGGGTATGCTTGGCTGAAAGTTATGCTGTGCTACTTGCTGTAAGGAGCAGATGATGGAAAAATGTTGCCTTTACTGCTCTAGGCGTTCAGCTGTAATTCCCTGACAAACTGCTGCATTTCAGAAGAGGAACACGAATCCTCTGTACCACATCCCTGCTAGAAGCCCCAGGGAAAGAGAATAGGGGTTCAGATTGGCTCTACAAATTTTGTTCAGAAGAGTTTGTCCTGGCAGGCTTTTTTCCCCGCAAAATGAAAGGGATTCAACTTGAGGTGGCATGAGAGACAGAAAGAGTTCATGTCTCGAACATCGCAGCAGGGCAAGTTCTGCCTAAACCCAGGAACCCTGCCTAGCAAGGAACCCTGTCAGGTCCGACCGGCCCCGACCCGCCCCGGGGAGGCCGTGCCGTGCCGTGCCGGAGGGTGCGCAGCTCCCTGCTCGCACACGCTCTTCTGACGGGCCGAGTGGGGCAGCTCACCGGCCGCGGCCAGAGATCCGACCGGCCGACCGCCCGCCCTCGGGTCCGCGCCCGAGGGGACGTCGTCCCCACACGGCCCCCGAGACCCCTTTCCCGAAGGTTCTGGAAGCACCAACCGCCCGTCACACCTCGTTAGCCTAATGAGCTCGAGTGCCCGCCCGAAGGAGGGGCCGGGAGGCGATAAAAGGGCGCGAACTGAAGCCCCGCGTGCCTGTGCCCTGTGGAGCGGGACCCCTGGGCTGAGGGGAGCCGCGCTGGAGCCAGGGCCGGTGAGCGCTCTCTCTTTTCCCGTAACCCCCACACCTCACCCCTTCCGACACCAACCGCCGACCGGGTCTGGGCCTGGGAGCGGCTCCAGCCGCCCCCGGGCTCCTCTGGGAGCGGCAGTCTGGGAAGCGAGGGGGTCCGCTCTGCCCCTCCTGGCCCGACGGGAGGGCTCGCCTCATTCTCCGCCCTGAGCTGATCCCCGGATAAGCGAGGCCTGGAGCGTGTGTTTGTGGAGGGAGGGTGGCCGCGGGTTACACGGGCTCCTGAGGGGGGTTGGCGCCAGTTCCCGCTGTGAGAAACCCCGCCACCTGCTGTTAACGCCGCCCGCCTTCAGGCTGCTCCTGCCGCCAACGAAACCTTCAACCGGTCGTTCGGTGTCGTTTCACCTGAATTCAGCCCCAGGGAATTCCGAACTCACCGCCACCGTCCCCCGGTCTGTCCAGCACGGGTTGTGACAGGTGGACATGCCAATTCTCATACATTGCATACAAGAAACATTTTCTCGGCCGCCTCCTCTTCACAGTCTTCTTCCACAGTGCTAGCTTCTTGTTTCTTGGTGCAGCACTTCTCCCTTTCTTCCTCTCTGTAGACAAGATGTGGCTTGATTTGCTATCTGTAGCTAGCCTTGCTAAGACACTCAAAGGGTAGATATGGCAGGCTGAAGGGGTATTGAAATTGTTCCTACTATTTTCCTGTTTCACCACAGAAGTCCCTTAGCAGTCCCACTGCTGTAGCACAGCAAAGTTGAAAGAGTGTTTTTTTCTGTTCCATCAGCTAATTCACACTCCTGAGAAAGGAGCTGGTGCTTGTGTTTCTAACCCTTGCAAAGTGTAAGCATCACAAAGGGGGTAGAATAGACCACAAAATCTATTCTGGGCCATTATATGTGTGAAAGATTTCGGATCTTTCAAATATGTTCTGCCCTCAGTGTGACAAAGATGAGCTTTGATATAACCAGAGAATGTTTAGAGGGGGTGATGTAAACATTTTTTGAGTTTCATGTTATCTGGTATGTATAAAATAAGGAGGATGTTAGAAGAGTTCTCTGTGGACAGCAGCAGATACTTTGTTGAACCATACCATTGTCCATTTTTCTTTTCACTGACCAAGACATACTTTGTGTCCTAGAGTTTTTCAAGTGTTGCAACCACTGTGAAAACCAGATGTACTAAAGCACATATATAAAAACTCTCACTGAGTCATTCCCTCATCTGTGAGTTACACAGCCTGTTGTGCTAAAGTACTGACATTTTTTTTTCCTGTTAGGTTTAAACATAGCGTTTGAAACAGACACTAGGAATAGTTGATCTTGCTATTAGATTCAGTAGGCTGCCCTCCGCATCATAGATAAGAACTGCAATGTTTGTACATGTCATATTACTCTTCCATGTTTCATGCATCATCAGTATGTCCTTGTAGCCATCTGATAACATTCCAGCTTTAAGGCTCTGTGTAAATGTTAGATTCCCATTGTAATAACACACGGAATTCTCCTTTCCAGTCAAATTGCTTCCTTGTTTCCAGAGGGACATCTGAATTATCAAAAAAATGCAAGTAATATTTTAATACTGAAGTCAGCAAGCAAGTATCTCTTCTAACTGTATCTCAGGTCAAAAGTCTTGTGCCTCACTCACAGTAAGTATATACTTGCTATATGATGCACAGTCTTCAAAGTGGTTCACGCCAATAATGCAAATAATTTATCAAAAAAAATGAACACAAGAAAATACACACAAATACTTGTAGGTGATGTGATAGTTCATTTGACCTAGCCTGCAAATACTCTAAGGAGTAGGAATTAGATTCAGCTTTTTTTTTTGACAGAACATTGCAAGGTATTAATGAAAAATCTGATATTACCTGTGCCAGAAATTTCCTATGGATCCTGCTTGAACTGAAATGATCTATAGGTTTGCCTTAACACCAAAATGTTGGAAAGACTCTTGTTAATAAAACATATAGTTCTAGATGACTGCACCCAGGTGCCCCATCTTGTTATATCAGCTTCCGAAGCAAACCTTCATTTAAAAAGAATGGAAACCATATAAGCGTATCTGCATATAACAGGTGTTATACAGGTACAAAATATTGCAGTTCAGTGTAGCTCTTGGGAGCTTATTAATTATTATAAACCATGATCCAAATACTTTTTTCGGTAATCATCTTCCATGTAATTAACAAAGCAAAACAAGATTTTATGCTTGGACAGTAGCAACAACCAATTGAACAAACATTTGGTCCTTCAGCGCAGAAATAAGAAAGGACCTGAAGAAAATGGCTAGTTCTTACTATATTTTTCATTTTCTTCTCAAGACTGTTTGTGCACATAAACTTTATATCACTATAGAAATACAGGATTTTGCAAGCTGCTCAGCTCGTGACTTACATCTGCCTTCTCTTTTCATTCAATTCTGATATATATTTTCATACTGTCTGTAGAGAAAGGTCTCTTTAATGGAGCCAGCTGCATTTTGCCAGTATTACTACTTCATTGTGTATTTTGCATAACATTCAATGAGCAGAATGTTAACATAGTTCAGGTCACAATGTACAAAATTATGACTCTTTATTCACCACTCATTCTATATGAAAATGAATTCAGCTGTATAACAGTAGAATGCAATTCGGAAGAATGAATTGTTTAATGGTTGTTTCATTTTATAAGTGTTTGCTGTAATTTAAATATTTCTGTCTGTGAAAATGCTTTTATAACCATGCAAGGTAATATGCTTTAAGATATTAAAACTGCTTTTTACAAAAACTTTGAACAAGTGGCTTGTAATTTTTTAATCATGCTTCAAAAATTGTAAAAAGTAAACAGCAGGGAGTTATAGAGAGGAGTTAAAATCAGTAGTTAAGCTGTTACATTGTTAGCAATTGTGTCAAGGGAAATGGTGAAGTCACTATTTTTGAAATACATATCTTTAAAAGTTAACCAACTTCAAAACCAGCTAGAGAGGGGACTTGTATATGATTTAACACTACATGTCCAAATTCAGCTAGCTGCACACGACACTGGGCAAGTAAAAGGGAATATGAACGCCTTGAGCACAAAACACTGGGGAAGAAAATCATGAAATGAATGGTTTTACTCCTACTAAAAACAAGAACAACAAAAAAAATCGTATCTATTTTAATGAAAATTAAACTGGGTTGAAGTTGAAAATTACAGCAATTCTAAGTAACTAAAACTCTGCAAAATAAAATCTGATTCTGATTTTTAACTGTAGTAATTACAGGGAAAGGACAGGCATTTAAAAAGGCCCTGTGACTGTTCAAGGCACTTATACATAATTTTATTGTTTACTGTAAGAAAAAGGACAGATGCAATGTAAGAAATTTTGTATCATTTTGGTTAAGTGAACCACTATGTAACATAAGAAAACGGAATCAGTTCTTGCTTCTGAAAATAAGTGTAAGATATTTTTAAGGAAAAATAGAAGAAGCTGCAGTGGAAAGAAAACATATTATCCCCTTCTGAAAACAAGAGACGCTCTAAGCTACTCCCAGAGAATACAATGCCGAAAGAAACAAAATATCTGTCTTTCCTGTTTATGCTCAAGGCTATACAACCGACTATCAGTTTGACTCATGCAGATTCAGTGTCTCTCATGGCCTCCCAGTTTCTGACTGAACCCCTTACTCAGTGTGGACAACAGTAGACTTATCTGTCTGTACTTCCATTGGGATGGATGGTCAGGTCCTTAACTGTCTATAGAGCTTAAGTGGGGTCAGTCTGACTCTTCTTTCTCGGCTTTCTTACAGGTGTACACAAAATATCAGAGAGCCTGTTCCCAGGCTGTCAGCCTGGGCTTGAGAGGACAACCTAGGAGTTTGGCTCCTTGGAGGAGGGCAAATCAGAGCCCCAAATTAATACAAAATGCAACCACATTGTAGTCTACCTTGACCATATTCCTGGTGCAAGTATGTGAAGCACTTTCTAAACTGAATGTGAAAAAGAACATTTGAACAACTTCATTTTATTTGAACCACATGACACAGCCAGAGACCTTCCCTGCATGTGTCCACCAACATTTTCCTGCAATTTTTTTTTTGCTAATAGTAAGATGATGTACCTTTAGACGTAAAGTTTCATATAAGTTGTTAAAAGTAGATTACAGAATAATTAGTAGTTAGAAAGTATGAAAGCTGTTAGTCTTGTTTCCAAGGGCTGAGTAAGTATATTTGTATGTATTTCTCCAGATTTTGTTTGGGTTGAACAGGTTAGTCTTAGAGGTCAAATACAGCCAAAATGACAACATTTCATCTGGGATGAATTTGTTCATACTGTAGTTCTTACTGTTGACCTTAAATACCAACTACAGCAAACGGAAGAACAATTTTCTTTGAAGTCCATTCATACAATTCTATTGAACAGGATAGCTTTCTTGACAAATTTTGTCTGCAGAGACCATACTGCATGCAAGGTGTATGTATACAATGAATACACTACACTGTAAAACAAAAAGGCAGTGTTAAGTGGTGGCAATACTGATTGAAACCTCTGGGATTTTTTTAAAATCTTTTTGTGACTCAGTACTCTACAGGGCTTGATTGACTGATGATAATAATTCTATCACAAAGTATCAGCCTAATACTATAAACTATGGACAGTACTTGGCCTGTCAGTCTAATTTTTGCTGCTATCATACGATCTTCAATGGGAAATAGGCTAGTAGGTGAGCACTGCTGTGTTTCTGTGACTTTTTAGGGTTTATAGACAAGGGTATCCTGTTATAAAGATTGTGCAATCCTGTATTACGTGTAAATCCCAGACAAATTGTTAGTAAGATATCTGGTGAAGCAGCTTTTTCCCAAGTGTGACTTATGCCTTTATCAGTTTCCTTATGGATAACGTCTATATCACCTTTTCATTTAATGGTGGAATGGTCAAATAATTCAGATATATTTTAGATACTTGTATTGTCTACACTCATCTCAGGGCACAACAATTACAGATGCAAAGTTAAAACATGAGAAAACCCCTCATTACCAAAGAAACTGTTATTTAACACCACAGAAACAGTTCAACTTTCTCAAGTTTTGATCTGATTTTCCCAGAGTGCCCTGAGTTCTTACCTGGTTGTAGAAGCTGTTGCATGTTAATGAAGATTTTTCAGATTGCTTTTTTAAAAGAGGGGCTGACTTCATAGGCTTGAAAATTACAGGTGGCAAAAGGAGAAAACAAATATAGTTTGACAACTCAATGATCTTAAGGGACTTTTCAAATGTAAATGATTCTGTGATTCTTTAACTGTGTCTAAAGGTTCCACACACACTGCATCTATCTACTTGTTAGTCGAGAAACAGTAGACACAAGTTTGTGAAGTTTACATTTTTCACTCAGGACTGGAGTTCTGTTTAGGGAACATTAAATTTTATAACAAGGGACTAAAGATAAATCTGGGTTTTGGGGCATTTGGTGGTTTTGGGGGGGTCGTTTTGTTTTTTAACAATTCTAATAAATTTGAAGTGTTGTTACTCACTGATCCCTTCAAGATCAACACTGCAGATCAGTGCAGTAGTTTCCATGGACACATATTTCTTACACTTTTCTTTCAACAGACTTCAGCAGGAGAAAATTCTCACTATAAATTACAAATTCATGCCATACTAAATGGCTTAGTTACTTTATTGGAGTGACTACAAGATTCCTACTTTAGTAGAGGAACCTCAAGATACAGGAAGACCTTTTTGCTTAGAATTCCAAGCTCCATGCACAATCAACATGTGAAGCTAAGTCTTTTGAAGAGAAATCTTACTTTCTGTTAAATCAGGATAGGATTTTTTCAATCAGTTTGGCTGATATTTTGCTCTAATTCAGGGTCTAAAAGTTGACTATTTAAATCTAAGCTGTTAACCTTAAGGCATTCCATATAACAAATTAATAAACAGGAAAATCCCCAAAGGAAAATCTTCTCAGCATAAAATAGTCATGCCTAATTCTCTCCATTAGCTATAAAGTGAATCTAGGATTACTAGTTTGTATTTAATTAGCTTAAATATCTTTAGCTGGGTGAGATAACTCTGACCCTTCATTTAACAAGGCAGCCTTCTAGCTTTGAACTTGCTGGCTATTATTCTCCTTTTCATTAAGGCTTTGACAGATATACTCTTAAAAATCCAGCTGTTACAAATGAGCAAGTTATACTTCCCTTCTATTTTTCTAGCTAACTGCTGGTGGTCTCCATCCCTCGCTCTCTCCTGGCAGATATGTCTTCGTCACAGTGGGTTCAGTGCAAAGTCTGTAAGCTTATACTACACCCCATCATCACCAGCTATTTTTAAAAATAAAATCCTGAAATTTTCACTGAAATGGCTTATCTTATTTCCTCTGACTCTGTTATAAAGGTAGAAGCTTCTAGGAGGGAGACACTAACAAAAGTTGAAGATATGGGAGAGCAGGTAATGGATCTTAAAGTGTTATAGCTAGTTAGTTAATTGAAAATACAACTTCGATGCGTTTGAAATCTCATCATAACCATTATTGCACTATACTAATACAGCTATACTAGCGAAACCATGCTTGTCATGGTGTATATACAACACTCATTGTGGTAAGCCTACTAGACAATAAAGGGTTGAATGTACAGTGCTTTCATCAATAACAGCTTGAGACAAATGCTGAGTCTATAGGAAGCACTGAATGTGCCCCTTTGGGGAAAAAAAGTTTTATCATGGCATAGCTGTTCTTAGGTTTTTAGAGAGGTTCTGATTGTCTTACTCATGACAAGCAAAGACACTTAATCACATTTTTTTTTCAGTAAAAGGCATGCTATAATAGTACCCCAGAAACTGTCTTCAAAATATTGTTTCCCATTTCTAAAAATAAAATAAAACTCTAGAGGCTTGCATTTGGTAAGAGAAAATATTGTTTTAAGGGGAAAAAAAAAGCTTCATGAGAAAATAGAACTGACTAAAAGCATTTAATACTTAAAAAACAGTATTGAATATACATTCAATGTAGAAACACAGAAAAAATAGTATAGTTTCTAATTTTTCTGTAGTATGTTACACTGTGTTCAACATACTGTGAGGGGGGAAAAAAAAACAGGAAATAGTAATGTCCTTATAATGAGAGTCCTATTCTAAAAACATTCAGTTGAATTTCGACTTCTGTTTGTCTGTTCATTAAGAACAGATTGGACCCTAATATGTGTTATATCAAAATTCACAGAGGATCATAGCATCTGAGATTTTCTTTTCACTGTCATTAATCACATGCAACTGCACTACTCTTTTCTATCCTCTTCCACTTCCTTCTCCTACTCAGGGAACAAAATGGACTAAAAAGGAGGTCAGAAATTTTGGAGTCTTCTTTTGTGCGATATAACTTACCTTGTTTTGTGTGTTTCCGTCCTGTTTTCATTAGCTAAGGATGTCTGAATTAAATGATGAAGCATATGCTAAAATTCTTTATAATGTATTGAAAAACTGGGGATTCCAAAACTAATCTAAGTTTAAATGTATGGAATTAGATTGCTCTGTAATCGTTATGAAAATGAGATCAAGAGAATTAGTGCTGGGAAAGCAATATCTCTGCAGAAATAACACTTATTATTTACCTTCTTATAACTACCTGCTACAGAAAGGTGTTCTGAATAAACACTGAGAGGTCCCAAATTTGTACTGAGTCTAGATTTTAGGTACAAAAATGGAGTCTGAAAATGCAAGGTGAAGATTATCACTGTTTATGACAACAATAGAAGAGAAGCCAGCTTTTCCTCTCATTGGAATAATATAAAAAGTAGTGTTACTTTAGAATTTCAGAGGATTTGTTTGTCCTAAGTAATGACTGACTTTTTTTGTGTATCATTTACTGAAAAAGGGTGTGTGTGCGTGTAGACACGTATATAAGAATAATCCACTTATACATTCCTAGTTTACAGGTGCTCCATTTGTAAGTTTCAGATTTATCAAGGTGGGTGAAACAGCTACATTACCTTGACAGGGCACATGGGGAAACAGGCATACAGGAACAATAATAATAGTCTGTCCCCTGAATAGTGGCAACCAAACTAGAACAATAGGAAATCTATGAAGTTGTGCTCACTGCTGAACTATTTTTTGTTGCTTGGTTGGTTTGTTTTCAATTTATTTTTTCTTATGCTAGCTTTTCTTTCCCTTTTTTCCTTTTTTTTTTGTTCGTTTCATCTTGCTTTCTAGTGCAAGTGCACAGGAAGATTTGAGAACAGAGTACTGCTCTTAAACCAATGTTTTCTATCTCAGAGCAGTGCGCTCATAGCAGGTGACAGAGCCATGCTCCTTCACCTGTACCTTTTTCATGGCCACACCAACATCTTGTTGATACACATTAACACACCTTCAGTGTAGGGCCAGGATTTTTTTTTCAGGTGAGTCTTGTCATTAGTGTGGGAGATAGATAGGAAACTCTTTGGAAGGATGCAAGCTGACAATTTGCAACTTCTTTCTCTGTTTAGGTTTCATTATACCCAAATTTGTATGTTGCTAAGATATTTCTCAAAGAAGATTATTTTTTTGGAAAATGTGCTGATTAGGTGTGTTTGTTGTCTCCATTCTACTGTGGAGCTACAAGCTACAAATTAACCTAGTTTTACGTCCCACATTTGTGCTTTGTTTGCAGGGGACAGAGGTGTGAAAAGCACAGCAATTGTATTATATATACATATATGTTTGCTATCTATATTTATTGTAAACTTATACATGCATAGCCAGTGGTTGATATTTCCTTGAAATGAGGAAAGAATTTGGGTCTCCTGAACTTCACTGACCATAAAAAGAGCAGAGTTGTAGACCATGTTCTGGGGAAGTAGAAACTGAATAATTACAGTCTTGCAACCAAAGAGAGACAGGGCAAAAATGATGCTTTCCTTCATTGTTGCTGTGGTCAGTAGAGATATGGTAATTAGCAGAAATGAGCTAAAAGGGTAGAGCAATAGGGATACTTGGTATACCTGAAATAAAGGGCTATGCAACAGAAGTAAAAAACTGGCTTTGTTAACTAAGAAGTAGCCATTTTTATACAGTCATTTTTTATTACCATCTTTGCACTGCAAAATGCAAACGAACTCCTATTTTATTTATCCTATTTTAATAGGAGGAAAACATGAGCAGATTTGTGTTGTAATGTGGTCTCATACAGTTATTCTGTTTTCCCCATTTAATTTTGCATTGTAAACTCCTCAGATTTTATGTATCAGCAGTGTAACACTAGGCGTTTTAATGACAATGAATGAGGAGTTTCCTTCTTTGAATAAAATGGAGACACCATCTCATGAGCTCACTTATTATATAGACATTTGACTTCTGCAAAATTTTCTGGCAACATCCAGGAAGAGTAAATCTGGTTTACCACTGAATAGTCTATAGTTACTGAAGTGGTCCACTGATTTAAAGTGGATGTTAATGAGCAACCTTAGCATAGCTGACACAGTGGAAATAAGTGGTGAAAAAAAAAAATCCTTTTAAAAGTGCCATGTGCCATGGTTCTGGCATAATGCCAAGTATCATGGAGACATTTGGTATTATGTCTTAGTGACATAAAAACAAAGAGTATTATATGCCATAGAGATTTACATATCAAAGAGCACCAAAGAGGTAAATAGTTGACTGGGTTTTTTTTTACATTTTCAGTGCAACAAATTTCAAACACCACTGAAAGCTTACAGCTTTCATTTTTTTTAAGCTAGATTTTGCTTACTGAGAAAACACTTAGCCATAGAAAATATATTTGCAAATATAACTTAAAACCAAAACAAAATGGATATAAAATCTTTTGATTTCTAATTTTTTTAAGTATTTGTTTTAAATTAAATTTATTGGACATAAAGAACATTAGATGAAATTTAATTTTGTGAGAAGTCCTCATGTTGTCTGATATGCATACTATGTGTAAACTAAGTATGAAATGTC
>NW_010972678.1:471697-472169 GCF_000737465.1 Haliaeetus leucocephalus
TCAAGCAAGCAGTCAGGATAGAGTTGCAAGAATAGTCACCACCATGAATCCAGCAGCGTCCTGTTGTTCCTCAGTCTTCAATTCTTCAGTGATGGGTGCACACCACGGCTTGTCTCCATGTTTTTTTAGAGGGCATAGTCCCATGATGCATGCACATACGTACTGTTCATGCACTGTTCATGTGCTGCAGGTTTTGTCTATCACACGACCTTTGCGTGATCAACACCAGAAACCAGTATCTTATCTCAAAGACTACAGTTTCCATGAGAATGTTAGTGTCCATGTTCTTCGCTGGCTCTGGCCTGTCTCCTCCCCTGGATGCCTCAGTGACCTCGTAATCGTCCTTTTGGACAGAGGAGTGCCCTGCTTAAACAAGCCATCTCTGGGATAAGTGGCTCGTCACAGCAAACAATCCTTGAGATGAATGGCTTGAGATGACAGTCCAGTCTCCCACAACAATCAATCTTTGAGA
>NW_010972678.1:475418-521875 GCF_000737465.1 Haliaeetus leucocephalus
TTTTATCTAATTATTCCTCTCCTAATAAGGCAGTAATGCAACTGAAGGCCAACCATTTGATTTCCTGGAAAACAAGAAAATGACAAGGAAAATTATAAAAATTTACTATAACATCTATGAATTACTAATTTCAGACTGAATTTGAAAGTACAGGAATGCCAGAGTGAAGTTAAAGAACAGTCAGGTGTTTATAGCAGGGACTATAAAGATCTGTCATGATTTTAACAAATGCTGTCAGCTGGGATTTAAAAGCTTCTGAGCCTTCATGATTCCATTTGTGGAGTTAGAGTATCTGTGTGCTAATAAAATATTTCTGCTGCTTTCTTTTTAATGTTGTGGACCACTGAAAATGTTTTGTTTTAGACTACAGCATATTCTCCACCATATAACTCTTAAAAATAGCTGAAAAACTCAACTTATACCTAACTGATGCTGCATAACTATAGCAACAAGACCTTGAGGAAAACCACCTGGGGAGAAAATCCTTTAAAGAAAAAGGTGATTCAAAATAATGGGTCCAGGGAGAATCTTACTAAAGCTATAGAATAATTTAAACAGAAGAATCAGCAAGGCATACAATATACTTCCTCAAAATCATCCTGAAAAAAACCAGAAAATTCAGAGAAGTGACAACTACTCTGAGAAACAGGATAGTCCATACATAATATGGGGAATATTTTGGAGTAGTGTAAAATGAAGAGAAGTGGCAAAGCCATTCATGTAATCAGAAAAAACAGCAAAAACTACTGATTACCTGGGACTAGATACAACAGACAATTAAGGCATTGTGATCCTACGCATCACACAATGTACCTTTTACATGTGTGAGTCCCAAAGAAAATTTGGCTAGTGTGGAGTGCCTGAGCTCCTATCTAATGCACTAAAGAATTAAATTACTCAGAATGGCAGAATTTATAGCAATTGGCTTACAGTTGCCTGAAGCAGCCAGTAGGACACTTTGGAAAGAGAGTTGTGTCTCCAGATCAACCCTTCACAGACACCCAAAGACCTGGGCTGCAGGGAAAAGCTTTTTCAGCATAGAATTTGCAGCCCATGGGCTTCTCCTCATTTAGAGAGTTTGCAAGACTGCAGCAAAGGAGGTTTACTTCTTTGTTCATAACACAATTGAGAGTCTTCTTTTGGAAAGAAGCTTTAACAGCACACTCGTGATATATAAGAGCTTCCTGTTCCAGTGCTTTCATAAAACAGTTCAAATTCAGTACTCTCAAGAAAGTGTTATGACCAGAGCTGTATGGTGTTCTATCACAAACAATAGCATCTCTTTTCCTGTTGGTGCTGTCTACATCCACAAAATAAATAACACTGAATAAGAACAATTAGCTGGATATTGGAGGAGATGCAAGAAGGATCGTTAACAATCTACTCCAGTAAAAACAGTGCTAATTTGGGAAAGTAGAGAGCTATGTTTGATAGATGTTCAAATGGAATTTCTGTATTTTATCCAATGGCTGTCATGACGAGAATCAAATCATAAGCTTCTGTAGTTGGATGAAATGCATCTACTTTTATGTTTTAGTAATGTCAGTCTGCCTACAGTCTTAGTATCAAACATGATCATTTGAGCATCACTACTTTCAGAGACACAGGCAGCATGATATGAATATGAAATGTAAGTACTTCTTTTTTTCACTCTTCTTTCTGAGAGTCAACCTAGGGATAAATGGAGACAACTATAAACTGTATCTACACCCTATATAAAAGTCTGCTCAACTTCTGGGAGACAGCAGCAACAGTAGTTCACAAGAGAGATGTTTAATAGGAAAACTTCTGTACCGTACCGACCACGATAGTTTATTGCACTCCTCATCTTGAGGAAGGCTGGGATTTACCATGGAGGAAGAAAGACTGATTTTTTTACCAATTAGCAAAGGAAGTTGTCAGGGAAGAATTCTGACAGTTTTTCTTTTACTCATGTCTCACAAACCTTTGCTCTTTTCCTAAGGTATAAAAAGAAAAGGTGAAAAAGAAGAATAAAAAAAAAAGGTACAAGACATTATGAGGCAGAAGACATACTTTGATTTTGTACTGAAATGATAATATTTGTTTTGATTAATATTAACTCTAATTCCATTAAGAATTCTAGCATTCTGAGTCAAATACTCTCTTTAGCGATAAACATGTTTTTTGCTTATAGGATCACATTTTGCTTTTCTAACCAACATTAATACATATTACTCTGCATTACAATGTAGTCATCCATTTTTGTTGAAGATTTATTTTGAGAAATGGTGAAAGGTTAAAAACAAGATGAATTTTGAAAACACCATCAGGTTATTGGATGCTATTAGCAGGAGTAACATGTTTGAGCTTTCTGTGCAAAAAGAGTTCAAAGCAGAGCTCTGTAGGATTTTCTTAGTAATTATTTGAAATTATTTGAAAAGTAAAGGAGCTAGAGATCCAGTTCTCACCTCAGAAACAGTTAAAGTATTCCCTTTGTAGGTAAAGTACCAAAACATCTCTCCCAGGCAGAGCCAGGAATCCCATCAAACTGAAAACAAATCCAAAACTCTCTTCCTGTTCCAAATAGCATGCTGTTATACTAAAGGTGGGACTCTCACATCTCAAAACAGCAGCAACTACATGGCAGACACATAAGTTGGCTCTATCCCATTCTGCCTTATTTCAGTTTTTATTTACTTCTCTTAATGTCCTAGGAGGTCTTTGGGATTTAGTCTCAATACATTAATAATTTAAATATAATCATCACTTCTTTGGAACATCTGTCTTTCTTGTATCACTTGAGCTAGCTTAATTCCTTTGGCAGTTTAGTAGCACTAAGGTTTGAGGTTCACAGTATAACTAAGTTGAAAGTTGGTGTGAAATGAAGCTGTAAAGTTCAACAAACTATCACAGAGAATTTATTCGAGAAGATGGATCTGAGTCAACAATATAGAGAACACCAATGCAGATAAGAGAAACATTTTTTTCTCTTTGAAGTCCTTAGCTGTTATCCTTAGACCATGGGATAATGAGATCATGAGCTAATTGAAACATACAAATTAATTGCACTGATTGTTATTTATATGAGATTATAGTCTTTTCCTGACAAATTTGCTTTGATGAGGCAAAGGAAGCACTTGACATTTTGCCATTGAAAGTTAATTGCTCTCCTGCACCAATTAAAATGACACAGTATTTGAACCGAGTTGCTTAATGTGCTGTTCCAAAAGAAAAAAGAAGGCAATGCATAACGTAAGGTGTCCATGCTTTTAAAGCGCAATGTATCAGTCTGACCAAATTTGTAATAAGCTTAGAAATCCTTTAGTTGCCAATGATTTTGGCAGGCAGTTCTTAATTTCTTAGGAAAAAAATTATGGTCTTTCAGTAAACCAATGGCAGGCTGATGATTCCTCAATGTTGGCATCAGCTTTGAAGGAAATTTCCTGAGACTTCCCAGAAATAGAGAAAGAAAAGTAAATAATGCAAGTAACAAAGACTAAACTTAAGGAAGAGTCATGGAATAGAAGTGGCAAGTGGAACAAATGAGCTTGACTGTGACTGCAAGCTGTTCTGAACTTCTTTCTTGCTGTTCATCTTTCTTACAAAAGCAGGGCCAGTAGTATATCACAGAACATCAGATAAATGCTATTACAATTCTGCATATGAACATGGATCATAGCATTCTAATGTCCTCCCACACATTAGTTTTCCCTTTGTGATGCAATTCATAGCCCATCATTTGTAGTTCTTCCACCACTGTTTGCTTCCAGAGAAAAGCCAAACAAGCACTACTAACCAAACAGTCTCTTCAAGTCCAGCAGTAAATGTAGCATTTAAAGTAAGTAATATTCACTAGGCCACAAGAAAGTACCATTTAATCTATCGACTGTTTATTATAAAATGTATAAGCAACTTTGTAAGGCAAGGCTAAAATCCAAGTTTCTATTTTGTACTGTAACAGCTCATCTAGATAGCCATATGCTTTCTTCATTTCTTTGTAGCAATGACTTTTCTTCCCTTGTGCATTATTTCAATTTTAACACGGGAACTTGAATTCCTCTTTCTAGTTAAACTCCCTTTCACCTTCACCTTCATTGCTATCTGCAGCTGGATGGTTACACTATTTTTGTAATAGAGGAGAGAGGACAGCACTTTTGGCTGGGACATTGGTATGCACACGAACAGATATAGAACGACTTGTGGGGGGGAGAAGGGATCCAGCTCTTTCTGCAGACAGAGGCTAACACAATGTTAACATTCCCAGTCATACAGCAGGCACACCACCAAGTCGCTGCCCCCTTCCTATCATCATTGTGGATACATATTTCTTTGACTTGATGGCCTGAAGCCATAAACAGATTTTGCCTTTCAGCTTCACTGAACATCATCAGGACTACTTACTTGGATGCTTAAGGCACTTCTTTTTATCTTAGTCTGCTGGGCTACTATTTTGGTGCGGGATTTTTTTTCAAGTTTTTGAACCTCCTAATAATGTTTGTAGTCAATTTACTACTTTAAATAAGTTCCCCATGCCCTCAAAACACAACTCTAATAATTAACTACTAGCAAATACAAAACATCACTGTTTTATTGTGTACTATTCTTTATCATTTGTCAATATGCTGCTATTTATTTTGAAAGCCGCCCACAATGGGCATCTTTTTCCCCACGGGTGATATCTTTTTCCTTCAGAAATAAATGGCAAAACTTCATTTGAGTTCAGTAACATCAAGGTTTCGTACCTTGCTTTTTTGCTTAATCTCAATGTCTCATATATCACATTATTCAACCAATTAAATGTATTTATTCTCAATAGTATTACAGTATTTGACTATTAGGCTTTTAAAAATATTGGTAGCACTTGAACTCAAATTCTTTTAAAATAAACTTGCACGTTTCAGCAGTTATCAAGTTAGAATTATTATTAAAAGGTTAAAGATAAAAAGTAGAATTAATATATTAGAAAACTTGTTCTGTTTTGTATTAGTCTTTACAGTTCATGCAGTCTGTTTTTGCTGCAGTTGAACAGCTAAAAAAATATATAATTTCAATTCTAGACATGTTAAATCACATTTTGACATTCTTCATTATCACATTAGTCAAGTCAATACATGCAGCAAAACTCTCCTTCAGATAAGATACTTGTTAATATAGCTAAAATCTTGTAAAATCAGTAAAAGCAGCTATGGTATTTCATTGTAAAGAGCTGCAAATATAAAATGTTTCTAAGTTGCAAGCAAACAATAAAAGGAAATATTTTAACATTAGGTCTATTGATTAAACTGTTTTCTCTAATTGCAGAAGCTAGCCAACACAGAAATGCTGAATCAGATTTTGTTCATTCAGCTGCTCCTGAGGAGGATGAACTCTTGGTGGGTGAAACCAGAAATTGATTAAATAAAGACCTGGCACCCTGCTCTTTTTTAATAAAGCTTTATTAAGCCAACCGAAGGAAACAGATGACTCTTCAGAGTTTTTGCTGAAAATATACTACCAAAAAAACCCAGCTCTAGAAACATCTTGTGAATTGGGCAAAATAACAAAATAATTCCAGAACAGATTTACTGGAAACTATTCAACTCACCTCACTCTCTTGCAGTGTTGTGAAAGTTATTGTAAAAGGAAATAAAAAAATGACCAAAACCTGTAGGAGATGGAATTGTGATTTTCTCTGAGCCTAATGAAAGTGGGGCTCTGAGATCTAGGACATGAAAAAGAAGCTGCTATACAAAACATATTCCCCAATGGAAACCTGATGAAAAGGTGCAGCTGAAGAAAGCAGTAACAACCGCTTCTACTCAGGCCACTCATGTTGGGTAAAAAGACAAACATAACAGGAAAGTGTCAAAGTGAGTTTGCTATGAGGCGACTTTATCAAACTTTTACTTTTCCTCACTGTTATCATAGGGTTTTATTTTATCTTGACGTTATAGGTTTATGGATTTACATCTGGTATAATGATATTCTTTGGGTAATTATTGGTAAGTTAGTTTGATCAATGTGGTAATATGGTTATTGAACATGCTCAGTAAGATTCAGTTGAAAATAATAAACTTACTCTTTTTAATTCAGGTTGTCAAAAAATGTGAGGCAAAACTCATTCAGTATATACTTGTTTATACGTTTGTTATATACTTTTGCCATTTATTTGTATTATTTCTTAACACTGCTCCAGTGTGGGGCCACAGTTCCTGCCAGAAAACTTGTTCCTGTGTGGGCTCTCCACAGGCTGTAACTTCATTCAGGGTATATCCACCTGCTCCGGCGTGGGGTCATCTGTGGGCTGCAGGTGGATATCTGCTCCACTGTGGACCTCCCTGGGCTGCAGGGGGACAGCCTGCCTCACCATGGTCTTCCCCACGGGCTGCAGGGGAATCTCTGCTCCGGCACCTGAAGCACCTCCTCCCCCTCCTTCTTCACTGACCTGGGGGTCTGCATTGTGGTTTTTCTCACATTTTATTGCTGTTCTCTCTCACAGCTGCTATGCAGTGTTTTTTACCCTTCCTTAAATACGTTATTACAGAGGTGCTACCAATGTTGCTGGCTGACTGGCTCAGCTTTGGGCTCTGTCCAACATGGGAGCAGCTTCTGGTGTCTTCTCACAGACACTAGACCACCCTGCTACCAAAACCTTGCCATGTAAACCCACTACACAATTATTCCAGGGAAAGAACACTTAAAAAATACGGGGTTTTAGTACTTGGTAGTGTTTTTGAATTGTTTTATGTTTTCAGTGTGGTTGAAAAAACCCCTCATTTCCAACCAGGAGAAGTAAAAAAGGGGAAAATGAAACTCTGCAGGGTACACTATGCTGAAAGGAGCTGACTCTGCAGGAATTTTGGTCACTATACTGCCTGGTGTCAGACCCTTATGTGGTCTAAAAAACTGATGAATATAGATAGTACTGAATAGCATTGGGATGATGATGGGTACGTGTACGTGCCTAAGTATTAGCCTTTTCCCCATTCTAATAAAAGAACTTTCCAACAGAAAAAGATGATGAAGTTTTGTGTAACAGGAAGTAATCCGATTTAGAAAGAAAGACCCAAGCTGATTTTTCATTTTCCTGTGTCTGCTGCATAGCCATGCAACTTTCTCTAATTTTGATGAGTTCTTTTTCAGTACAGTTAAGATGTACAGAGAGCTGCAAGAGAATTTTTAACTTCAGACACTGCTTAGAGCCATGGATCTCTTTTTGCAGTGAAGCTTAGTATGTATCTCTGCAAAAGGAGGAGGATGCTCATTCTTCTTAACCCAACTGTGGTTTTCAAATGCCTATCAGACTAAGCAGCACTTTATTATGAAACTAAAAATAAAGACTTTTGGTATAAGGATATGATAAACAGAACAATTTTAACAGTGTGCTAAGAGGAAAAACAGGTCATATCTTCTTGTTACTATCTTTCTATAAAACTTTCCTCACCATTTTTTCTTCTTAGCTTAATGTGTCCACAAATGTATCTTCAGCATATATATACTGAATTCTACAGTTACTACAGATCTATTTTTTTTTCCCTAGGTGCATCCAGAAGTCATATCATGAGGCTGTGCTGTACATGAGTTGTCCAGTAATGGTTCACATGAAAAGTGGGCTCAATTCTCTTAAACAGCACAACCCCATATGACACCAGCATGCGCATTTCATGGCTGAGGAACCTATGTTCACTAGGTCCATTTCAACTTTTGCTTTCATACCCCAAATTTATTATTCTTATATCATATTAACATTCAATATTAAATGATAAATGATGAGAAGAAAACACAAAACGAAATAGATTAAATGTTATGCTTCGCAAAAATCACTCAACAGAACTTTTGATGATGAAAAAGAAGAGGACATGAAAAATATGGCTATATGGTTGCCTAGCTGTTATGAAGAGATGTTGGTTGGTCTTTTGGAGTGAGCTTCTGGAACTACTATTTTTTTGCAGTAGTTCACAGAATCACAGAATGCTTTTGGAAGGGACCTCTGGAGGTTGTCTGGTCCAACCCCCTTGCTCAAGAAGAGTCACCTAGAACCAGTTGCCCAGGGCCATGTCCAGAAGGATTTTAAGTATCCTCAAGAAGGGAGACTCCACAATCCCTCTGGACAACCTATGCCAGTACATGGTCACACTGACAGTAAAAAGAAGTGTTTCCTCGTGTTCAGATGGACGCCCCTGTGTTTCAGTTTGTGCCCATTGCCTCTGGTCCTATCACTGGGCACCACTGAAAAGAGCCTGGCTCTGTCCTCTTTGCACCCTCCCTTCAGGTATTCATGTACGTTGATAAGATCCCCCTGAACCTTCTCTTTTCTAGACTAAACAGTGTCAGCTCTCAGCCTTTCCTCAAAGGAGAGGTGCTCCAGTTGCTTCATCATTTTAGTGACCCTTCGTTGGACTTTCTCCAGTATGTCCATGTCTCCCTTGTACTGAGGAGCCCAGAACTGGACACAGCACTGCAAGTACAGCCTCACCAGTGCTGAGTAGAGGGGTAGGATCACCTCCCATTATCTGCTGGCAATACTTTGCCTAACACAGCCCAGGATACCATTAGCCTTCTTTGCTGTGAGGGCACATTGCTGCCTCATGTTCAACCTGGTGTCCACCAGGACCCCCAAGGCCTTTTCTGTCAAGCTGCTTTCCAACTGCTGGCCCCCAGCATATATTAGTGCATGGGGTAGTTCCTTTCCAGGTGCAGGACTTTGCACTTTTCCTTGTTGAAATTAATGAGATTCCTGTCAGCCCATTTCTCCAGCCAGCTGAGTAAAAAAAAAAAAAAATTAATCAATCCCAAACTTATTAACTCATAATTTCAGGATTATGTCACCAATAATATAGTTCTCATCTGTCGGTAAGGTGAATGAGAAGAGTCAAATGCCTTAACAGAATGGTTTACCTAAAGCACACAGCTCAGGATGAGCAGCATAAGGACTAGCATATTATAATAGCAGCTTTACAAGGTAAATAAGAAAGGCCATTCAAGGGAATTTGTTAGCCCAAGTATTTCTGAATTCTCTTCTGGACAGTGGTAGAGCTTCCAGAGGTAGGGAAAATAAGGGACTATGGGCTAGCTTTTTATTTTGTGGTTAGATCACTCTCCAGAATCATAAAAATTAAAGTTTATAGTGCAGGAAACGAACCTGCATATCCTGTCCCACTATGTTCTAGCTTATATCAGCATGTGGATCAAAACTACTATCAGAAGACAGTGGCTTCTATAACTTCTCTGTGGAACATCATCCTACAGATGTGTGTGCAGCACTCTGGAAGAATCCCTTTTTGCTCCGAGTCTCCAAAGATCTTACTTGGGAAACACACCATTCCTGCATCCTAATTGAGTTTAAATATGAAAAAAAGTGCAAAGAAACTGTTCCAGTCCTGTCACAAGTCAGTCCTTCACAGCATGGAAAGAAACATAACTTTAGACTCCTACAGAAGTATAACTATATAAAAAAAAGGTGATATGCTTATGGAGTCTAGGCATTTTCTGGGTTCAGATAGCAGCTGAGCTTTAAATCACACATCTAAGTTCTACCAGTCTCCTACATAAGGCACTCAACTACTTTCTGGGATCTGGCCTTTATTACCCAAGCAGATCCATTACCCTACTTTAGACTTTACTGGAACTATTTTTAAAATAAATCATTACTCATAGTCTCTATCTATGCTGGTGACTGCATTCATCTTAGGAGAGGTGTCACCCTACTATGTGGTACAGAGTGATTCATACCTATTTGGCTCAGGACTAGCTACTTCCAGAACAGATTGGTGGCATCTGCACTACAGGTCATGTAATCCTGGGCAACTGGGGTCCCATGTAGCTCCTGAGAATCAAAATCTCTTTCTTTTCCTGTTCAAAGTGTCTAACATACTGTGCAGATTATGTTATGGAAAAGTTATTTTTATATTTTTCTTGATTTAGGATGTGGTATTAGGTAATATGAGCATGACTTAGGGTCTGCTAGGGTTTGAGTGTATTCATTATAGAAAGAACACAGTCTGGTGCTGTTTCACCTATGGTGGATTTGGAGAGTGGCACTGGGATGAACTTCTAAAACCATGCAAGGTTTTGTTTTGAGGGAATATGCTGACTCACTTTGACAAAGAACCTGGGCAAAAATTAGTCTTTACACAATGTTAATATGCAGAGACAGAAACGAAATGGTGATGTGAGCAACCATAAAGGTGGCCTGGTTAGAAGGGGAAAGTTACTGAACAGAAGGAAACGTCTGCTGAAAAATACTGACAGACAAATTGCCTGCCAGCCTGGGAGCTGTGAGCCTAGGAACTAGGCCTTGGAAGAAGAAACATCCTTGAAAAGTGCAGCTGGCATCCTTGAAGTACAGCTGGGTACCTATGAACTGGAGGCATCCTGAGATACCATTGATAAGCGCAAAACCCAAGAAACTGTAATGGCAACTTATCACCTGAAAAAGTGTGAACAGTCTGGAAAAATAAAATTGGTCTGAAAGAATAGAAAGCATAACCATATATTGGCTGTTACAGGATACAGGAAAAATAGATATTAGCAGCATCGATTGGTTGTTCAAAACGCTGGTGTCCTACGCTCTCACATCTCTATGATATAAAAAGGACTCAGTTTTTAGCTCAAATGTAGCTTCTCTCTGAGAACTTCATGTGTTGCTTGTAGTTTTACTTTCCTAAACAGGCTGAATTCTCTGCACTAACATTCTACAAGATCTTGGACCCTTGCTTGAGATGCTGGACTGACTCCAGACTCCATGATGTGGCTCACCTTTGAGATGAGACTGTCTGTTACTTTATTGGTCCCCCTTTGGTCCCACTTCTGGGGTCACTTTAGTTTGTCCTCCACCTCTGGGATGGTTGGGTCCCATTCTGGGATTGTTTTGTCCTTCCCTTTGGGATAGTTTGGCCCCTTCTGAAATCTAATTCACTCCATGCTGGTATTGCATATCCATATAAGTATATCTGCTGTTACATTGTTGATAAGTTTGTTTCACTACTTACAAGTTTCTGGTAACCGGTAATGGTATATATCTGTTTGGTTGTTGCTACACAATTGATTGTTGCTGTATTATCGATTGCTGCTATGATTGATTGCTGCCATACTATTGGTTGGTACTATAATATTGATTGCTGATAGTACTTTGTAATATCTTGATATATACATATATATATTCACTTTATTAATCATAGATTTACTTGCTAGTGGTGATTTTGTGGTAGTATAACTGCTAGTGGTGATCTGGGGGATATTTGTGGTAATCTGTAATAAAGTAGAGACATTTAGAGGATAAAAGCCTCCATGTCTTTGTGCATTATGGAATCCTGCGAACCCACAGTCATGATTTCTATACACCCACAGCCCAAGTAATCTTTTAGGTTGTGACAAACGGTGAGATAAGCTACTTGACAGATTTACCCTTTTTAAGTATGTATGTCAGAGTCCAGTGCACTCTGACCAGATATTCCACATGTGGAGGTTATAATGTTTAATATCAGTTTTACTTATTTTAAAAATAGTTGATGTTACCCTGGATTTCTGATTTAGCAGAGTGGTTCAAAATATACTGTACAATCAAATATAAGTTGCAGTTTGCAAAATACAGCAAGTGCAATACACAGTGCGATCATGATACCAATGTGATTCCCATTACAGGTCTCTATAATACGTTCACTGTCATGACAGTGGGCATCCTCAGTCAGTGGGGAGGACTACATGGGTTGAAGCCAGCTCAAGCCCTTTGCTCTCTTTGAAATTCTTTTGCTAGTTGTCTAGTTTTTGTATTCTATGTTGGGCTGAACGCCATATTCACTCCCCCATGTTGGTCTGGCTGACTCAGGGAGACATTCACACTTTTAAAGGTCTTAGGGAAAAACATTTATATCACCCATTGATCAACTCAACTGTTGATAGTTGTTTATCTAAAACAAAGGCCATCCTCTGGTCCCCTTTGTGTTGAGACTAAGTCAATTTCTTTGTATTAATCTCTGAGCTTCTTAGGCACATCACCTTGGCCCATTTCCTCTGAGCCACCTTCTATTGCAGAGTTTATTGATCAGTCACAAAGTGGCATATCAGGGCTCCCATTAGAAAAAAAAACCAAAACATAGGGAATTCCTTTGACTATCATAAGTAATAAAATATTAGTTTGCCTAGTCTGTTAATATTCTCTCCTAAATAGAAAGTTTTCTGTATTAAGAAGACTTATCCTACTTAACTCTAGATGATAAAAAGTATTAGCCTTTCTGTAAAATGAACAGGGTGTCTGGGTGACTAGGCTGTAGCTCTGGATGGTTGGTTGGCTCTGGATGATAGTGAGTGTACAATTAGGTTGATTGTATTGAGAAATCCCAGTCTTTCAGTAACCTGTAAAGCTTTTGTTTCAACCTATTAGGTCATTGAACAACAGTTTATATTTAGTTTTCCTGTTAGGAGAGACAACCATTTAATTGTAACAACTTTCCAAATTTTCCAGTTTTCCCATACCACCACCAACCACTTCTTCAGCTGTGGACAAATGTGCATCTGCGATTCTGTTAGGATAACTCTTTCCATTAGGTATCACCTCCTTGCTCTGGCTTTTCAAAATGATAAATTATTTGTGATTGTACTATAATGACATTGTAGGGGAAAATAAAGGTCTTGAGAATTTTTTTCCCTAAAAGAAAGGAATGAATCATTTGCTACTGGTGAGTAGGCAGTAAATAGATTTCTCAGAGGAATTACACATAATTAAGAAGCAATTAACACACACAGTCTACAACAAAGGCTAAAAGAATGCACTACGAGAGTGGACATTATTAAGGACACACACCAATATTCCTTTGTTAAATTTCATACAAATTTGTCAACTCAAATCAGTTTAATTCCGATAATTTCTAAAACTGTTTAATTATCCAGCATCTGATGGTGTTTGAATGCACAAAAGTATGCATCCAGAATATATTATCAAGTGACTCTTATCTTTTTGTGAGTTATCAGGAAATTGTTCTTAATTGTTCATAGTTGTACCACTGCACATGAATATACAGAAAAAGAAAAACATTACTTTTAAGCTTACCCATCTCATTAATGCAAAACTTTCATTTCAGCTTTTGGAAAGATGGGAAACTGCATCTAAATATGCCAAATCATAAAATGACAAACAATGCATATTAGCACAGCAATCAATGCAGAACATGCAGAATTTGCTCAAAGAGAATGACTCATAGTTATAAAAATAAGGTTGGTAGGAGCGAAAGGGGAGATTGGTGCCCTTGAGGTGGTCTGCTAAATTTAAACTTATTTTCCCCAAATAAGTGAAATCCATAGTAAATAAAGACTTTTTAAGAGTACTTCTCAAAAATCATTATGAGGTAAGGACTATGACCATAGTGAATGTTACGGGAAAGTACCTTTATTATCATATAGAAACAAGTAAGTAGTTTCGATGTTTGGAAGAGAAGGCTATTACCACTTAGATAATAGATGACCCAAAATTTTAGCTGCCGAATGCAAGTGTTACTAAAAGAGATTAGTCTGACCTTAAACAGCATCTCCAGTTTTCCCCTCCTACTAGGTCTAATCAGTCTTTCCATCCTTCCTGCATTATCCTGCGTCTGTACTCCTTCCTGGAATGCAACCCTGAATATGCCTTTTAAGAAATGTAGCTGCCTACCCACAATTTTGCTGAAAAATCACTCTAAAGTACTTGCTTTTGTTCTCCCATTAGTATTTGAGTAACTGTAGACCCCCTCTGAATGAGTAATTCATACTGCCCCTTTTCAACTCTTTACATTTCCTTCTGAGCGCCTTTCCTCCAAGACTGAGTTTCATCACTGATTTACATAAACTTCTTCCGCTAGCAGCTAAACCCTGGAGCCTCTTTTCTAGAGCCTTACCCTAAGACTGGTAATGAATTGCATGTTTCTTTTGGTCTCATTTTCTTTAGCTGGGAAAGGAAGCTAAAGCATGGAAAAAAATCCTGCTGAGCCTTAAGGACCTTGAAAGGTTACCCTGGAGGAAGAAAAATTACATAATTAAGTAGAATTAATAATTTATGACTAAAACTCAAAATTGTTTGTAGCAAAACAAGAATGTAATGGTTTTGTGCTGCTTCACACAAAAATTGTCTGTGAAAACTGATTGGACTAGAAATGATACATAGCATCACCTGAACTGGTTTATTCATTTTTAGAATGCCCCTGAAGCTGTGGACCAAGCAAGGCACAGCAGTGACATTCTGGGATAAAGGAAAACTCTCCTTGCTTGCATGTGCAACGTGTCAGTTCCACATCCTGAGACCGAAAATCAAAACTAGGCTATAGCAAAACTGGAGCAATAGATTAAACTTCTATTGCTCATTTTAGTAATTGTGAAGGAGCACTCCCAGTACACATTTGAATATACATGGCTTGCAGTTCTGGCCCAATGTGTACTGCAAAGCATGTAAACTGCTTCTAGAACCTAAGAGGACAAGATGCAAGTTTCACATATTCTTAACTCATTATTCATTAAATAAAATGCCAAATTAAGGTTGTGGTGAGCAAGGAGAGAATGCCAGCAAGGAAAAATGTAAAGAAAAAAAAAATTCTGCTAAGATTCCAAGCTGAAATTAAAACCAAAGAAACAAGCAGACAAACAAAACATATTCTAGAGCAAGCTAATAAATCCAAGGATGAACTGAATTATCCTCCCATTCTTATGTATGTATACACTATTATGGAGAAGCAAAACATACCCCAGTGAGTTTTGGTGTTATATTTCTTCCTTATACCGTGCTTGCAGTACAACAATACATTTTAAATGATAGTATTATTTCTAGAAGTCCTAACCCCACAAAACTGTTGAAATGGGAGTCATATTCTGGGGGACTCCTAGCTGTGTATTCTCAGGAGATTGTTACAATGACCCTATGTCAATTCATTTTTTTCTTCTGTTGTGTCACCATCCTTTATTCATTCTTTGAAGCCCCACATGATTTCACTTACAGCTTCTTTTGACAGCATGATTTCTTTGATCTACATTTTTGTGAGCTTTTAATGACCAGCAGGTATAAAAGGTATGTCTTACCCATGCTCACTGCCTGGAAAATTGTTTTATTTATAATTAGATCCCTTGACTCCATGGGGTTAGATCCTAATTTCATTTATAGTAGTATAAATCAGAAGCTAATTACAAAGGCAAACTGGAGATAAATCTGAGTAAAACAGTACCAGAATCTGACCCTACTGTACGTCACTCACATGTATCTGATAGCTTTTTTTGAAGTTAGGGACAGACCTGAATTTTGATGTCATTGAAATATTGCAGTTTTCTTGTTTGACAGCAAACCAAACCAAACCAAAAACCCCTACAACAAACCACAAGAAGAACCTAAATCTTAATTTCCATACTATTATCATGCTGTGATATTACCCTCATCTCTGACTTCTGAAATTGATAGTCTGTTCTGCATTTTATATAGATTTTAAATTAGACACAAGCTGGCTCTGATCAATCAGTCTAGACTGAACTAAAAAAGGAGAATGGGACAGAAAGAGCAAGCATTTTTATTGCCCCAATCGCAAATTATATAGTAGCTTTAATAAGACTGAAAGAAATGGCAGATGGAAAGATGACACCTTCTTATTCTGGTCATCTTTGAGGATGTGACTATATTGACTCAGAAAAATTAAAATATCTGTTAATATCTGTGCTACTTGCAATTCATTAAAAAATCATTACTACAAGGACTTCATATAAAAGAGACATTTTTCTTCTGTTCCCATCAAACACGTCTGTCACAATGCATTTGCTGTCATGTTAAAAAAGTCGTATTTCTGGAAAGTAGCACTTGTGGGAATTCCATTACTCTTAACATGGTAGCTGGCTAGTATTGTGACTACCTGAGGGCATTGCTTCCAGGCAGCTGTTTGAAATATTCATAATGCCACAAAAATCTGTTCTGGTATGGTTCTGCATATGTACATAGCAAATTAATGTTGCAATTCTAAAAAAAAAAAACAACTTTCTCTTTTTTTTTCTTACACTTGGGAGTTGAGGCTGAAGAGGACAACACTTACATTATTTATTTTAGCACCTGACAATCTAAAATTTAAAATAAAAATCCAATTGCTCATTGAGTAGAAGTCACACAAATGTCTTTCCTGAAGGAAATGATACTCAATCATTCATCAATCATTTAATCCTACTTTCCTAAAGATATCTAAATTCTCCATGAGACAGTGAACAATGTTAGTATTCCTTTGAGATCTTCTTGGACCATGCCAAAATTTGCAGAGCCGTATTACTAATTTCTTAGTCCTTTTTGTAATGTTCATTGCTGGAACAATTCCTTGGAGTGGAGTCATTCAGAAAGCATGAAGTTTGTGAAGTCAACTCTTAAGAACAAAATCAAGGCTTGGATATTTCTATTTCCCATTGATTTACATTTGTAGGAAAAATAGGGTGCTCTGCCAGTGAGGAGAGACCCTTTCAGGACATTACAAAAAAATAAATAAATAGTTTTTCACTTTAGAGGGTCTTGCTATTAAAAATCTGCTTTTTAGATATCTCTGTAGCACAGACAATGTTGAGAAGCTAAAAGGAACATTGATTCAAGTATACAATGTGGAAAAAAATTAATTTGTAAGCTTATTCAACAGTACAAGATAGTGGCTTGAAGATTTTGTAGTCTATTTGAAATTAGCAGTGTAGCACTTCAGGGGGAAAGACGCTCAGAAGCAACCAAAACATGTTTATTGTCCCTATGCTCAGTAATGGGCAATGTAATTTCAGTTTTCTTAAGTGGTCCTTCTGCTAGTATACTGCTAGCAGAATATTGTGAAACCATGTCCTGTCCTTTAAATAATGAGTAAGTATTTTACATGAACTGTGTTTCATTGTGAATACAAATAGATATTGCTGTAAAGTGATTTCTTGACTTAGTTGTCATATTTCAACAGCAAACAGGCATCAACCTGAGATACAGCATTTAGGATACTAAGTGGTATTTGTAATATAATGGCTAGAATTTAGTAACGAATTAATTAATTTAGAAAGAATAACAAGTGTTTCCTTGTATTATTGTTTCATTTAAAAGACCATTTTCCTGTCAAAATACCTGTACCTCTTCCTTTCTTAGGGAATCTTGAATGAGGTGCCTTAGAATTAAATAAAAAAAACCCAAACCAGATATCCTGAGACTGCCCACCATATATTCACAGACTGTGTTAACAGTCACTTGTATATGAAATCACAAAAGAAGTTCCAATTAACGTTTTGCATACTTCTTGATATGGATGTCCCGTAAGCCCAGAAAGGTTTTCTCCAGTTACATGAATGTCAACCTGCAGATCTTTTTCCTTAGAAAAATGGGAATAAAATGAGTTTCATTTGGACTACAATCTGTCCCTAATTTTAAATCCTACCAAATATTGAAAATCTGAAGTTAGAGAGAATAAGGAAAGAAAAGGAACATCTAGTCCCCAAGCAGGAACTAGAACCCTCAATTCAAGATTTTAAGGAAACTTCTTTTCTACAGAATTTTGTGCTTTTTTTCTTTCTGCCCCCCCCCCCTTTTTTTTTAACTCTGTTGTTTCACAGTACACATTCTTCTCTGCACAATTTATACCCATACTACTGTGCAGCTTTACTCCTATCTTTAAACCCAGGTCTAAGTGCCTTATCATCCACTCCCCTACAGGTTGTTGGTATCTCAGCTTCTGCTTCTGTTCCTTTGAGAATAACAGAAATGGCATTCATATATATCAAAAGGTACCCCTACACTTGAGACAGTATGCCAAATCTGGATATGCCAGGTTTACTTGTGGTACTGTGAATAGATCTCAGAAGACCTTGTAGAATATTTATTATAACTTTATGCTGCATCCTAACACAGAAATTCTCCACTTTGGTTACCTGCTACAAAAAACTGAATCCTTCTGGGCTGTAAAACAGTCCTTTCTTTTCCACTATTTTCTCTGTCACCATAACAGATTTTTAGAGAAGAATGACATGGAGCACTGAAGACACCTGAGTTCTTCAGAACATCTGTGAGAAATATGCTGGCTCATTATACTAAAATAGGAAAAATGTCTCCTTTTTCATAGGCAATAGTGTTAGTCCAAGTTTAAAAAAAAAAAAAAAAAAGATGATGGCTTGCTTACACAGATCCAGAGGTAGCCTTTGGAAGCACATTTTTACGGATGCCTCTAGTACAAAAAATTCAGTGTGATATGCTCCAGTCTCAGGGATCGATGTCAGTGCTCCATATCCATAATCCAGAGCCAGAGCAAAACACTGCGGTCCACAGGCTGTGAGGAAACAGATTTTCTGCATGCCTTGATGTGGTACTCTTGTTGCTGGGAGGGGAAACAGGGATCAAAGGATCGGGCATACATCCTGCTTTAGAGACACATGTTGTATGATGTTGAAGTTAGGTTGTCAGCTAATACATGTTGTCAGCATGAAGGACCTTTGCAACCTACCATTACCTCTCCTGGTAGGGAAACATTTAGCCTAACAAAGGACATTATCAGAAGGTGCTATATGCTTCAAAGGAAGTACAGCCACTTTCGTACTGCTGAGGTATCCCCTATCAGTTTAGGTAATTTAATGCACTTTTAAAATCAGTAGACAAGCCTATATCTCATATTAGTAAACCAAGTAGCATACTAACTTTATATTATATTCAGTTTGAAACAAAACAAGCCCTATAAAAGAATCCAATAGTAAAGAGTGTTTATTTTAGTGACCAGTTACCATCATCAAGATAACACGTTTGTTGTAAGAATTCGTTCAGACCAATTAATTAACCTGAAAACTTGTTATGCCGCATTTTGAAAATATAAAAGAAGCCTCCCCAGCTGTTGTGATGGCAGCTGGAGTGTGTGCTCTCAATTCATTAATAAAATATGTAGCTTCATTAGTTCCTCTGTATGTCACTTTTGTAGAAGAAAATAATCACGTTCATTGCATACTTCTAATATGAAAGGAATCTCTGCAAGGCATACATAGATCATGAATGTGATGTCTCAATTATGTAATGCATAAATTCAAAATAACAGATTGTCTGCATAAGAAATTGTCCTCCAGTGCTGCGCTGCCATGTCTAAGAAAATTTCACTCTAATATTTTCTAAAATAGGAAGAAAGCATATAGATTTCTTTTTCAACACAACCTCTTTAAGCACATTTAATTTATGTGGTCTTAAAGCATCAGTTCATCACTCATCACTGAAATTGCCCACAGTATTTTAGATTAAAAAAAAAAAAAGTATGTTTTTTTTGTGTTTATTTTTGCCTGGTTGCATTCTTAATGTTCCTATTTGGTTAAGGGAGAAACAAAAACCTTTTCTATAATTAGAAAATTATAGCAGGGCATCGGATAACTGAGTATGTTTACAGGAGATGTGTGGGAGATTCTGTCTTTGTGCCCAGATAATTAACAAGCTTGTCTATTTAATCTCCAAAAGGCAGCAAGTTTGATTTGATGAATTTACCTTGCAGTAACTCAATTTTTTAATTCTGTGTTTTTTACCAATGATTATTAAATTATGACTTACTGGGAGTTTATTAATAATAAAGAAGATAATCTTTCACCTGTAGGGTTTGAGTTCCATCCAGCTCAGCAGGAATTAAAAGCTGTTCCTATCTAATTAATTTCAGTGGTTCGTACATGAGAGATTTTCAGTTTGAGCTCCCGTGTCACAAACTTACCACCATACTTTCACTAATTGCCAGACTCCTCAGACAGCAAGAGCTTTAGAAACTCACTTAAACTGAACTCTGTGCTATCAACCTCCTTTATAAGGGTCAAGCCTGACTAAGAAAGCACATGTGGGGAGCAATCTTTGCTACAGACCTGTGAGCACAAAGAAATGAATTTTCTGTGGCTGTCAGGGTGGAACCTCTCAGCCTCACTAGCTCTACACCGTGCTTTGAAGTTAATGTAATAGGTAGGTTGTAAGTAACTTAGCTGAGGAGCCATGTTTTCTTAAGCATATTGAGAAAAATAGTCTATCATTTAAAATTCAGCATTTCTATGACCAGTCCCAGCACTGAGGACAGCAAAAGCCTTGAGACCCTGCACCCCTGCAGCTCTCCCTCACTGAGTCTTTTCTGTTCAGATACCTTTACAATACACAAAGAGACTCTTCAAACAGACAAACTTAAGAATTATTTATTAACACAGCAATTATTTATTGGGAAATACATACAATAGATAGCTGGGAATAGCGTGGTACTAAGCTAAGCATTATATTAATATGCTCAGCACTCTGTATGAGACATCCAGTGAGTCTCTGCTGGCTAGACATGTGCCAGTTAGGTGAGGTATGGTTGTTTCTTTGGAACAGGCTGATCTTTGATGTTGTGTAGCTATCCTTTTTTTCCTTAGGTTGTATATCCTTTCATGCTAGTAACTTTCCTCTTAAAGCTTTAAGCCATTATTTATATCTACTTAATAACACTTCTGTCAGTGTTTTTACTATTCTTGTCTTACATGGACATAGTTTATGTACTACTGTCTTACAACTCAACAACTTTCTGAGCAAAATTGAGGTTACACAGCTGTACTGCACCAAACTGGGCTTCAGGTCTCAGGATAATACCTTGTTTATTCTATCACACTCTTCTACTGTCCAGACTGTACAGCTGCTTGCAAAATGCTCAGTAGATAAGGTCTCCTTTCCATTAAACTTCTGAACTATTAATGGGAAGTGCTTGGAAAAATGATGGGTGGCCAAGGCTTAAACAATGTTGTTGGGAATTATTTTAATATTTTAACCATATAAACAATTAAGTTCCAGTGCCTCTCACTGTTCAATTTGTAATGCAGCCATAACAATAAAGTTTGAGTCGCAGATGAGAACCTCCAACACCTAACACAGTGCAAATTATAGATGTTTTAAATTAATATGTAAATTAATTGAACAGCACATTTGCGTTCAAAATCCTTTCACAGGCAAGGATGAAGAACAACTTATATACATATAAGTAAACCCAAGACTTTAATGGTTAGTTTTGGAAATTGTAACAGTCTAATTCGAGAATCATCATTAGTTTAGATCGAATTATTTCAGAGAAACAAAGAATTATAATGCCGGTAAAGTACTTATATACAGAAATAGTCTCAATAGTATCAATAACACATTTAAAATTGTAACTTGCACTCTTCTTATTTTTCTACTCCTTTTCCTGATGTTATGCTTACCCTTCCACTGCTCCTCTGGGCCAACTGTTTCACAGTGGGTTTGGTGGTGGTGGGCTGTTATAGCCAGTTGTCAGCATCTGGAATCCTTTGCAGAGAGGAATAGGATCTTCATGTTGATGGTTTATTCTTCCTGTCTTCTTTCTTTTCTTTTCTTTTTTTTCCACACTTAGGGGCATTTAGATACTCCCACTAACATGCATGTACACCCTTCTTTCTTCATTGGTCTACAGCTCCAGGTTACAACCAAATTTACTATTCATGGTGCATTTTACATATATTAGCTACTATTAGTTCTCTTCTTTAACCTTAAAGTCAGTTTTGTCCAGTTCCACATCTGTAGAGTTTTTTTAAAACTGACCATTACTGAGTTGTTTATAATGTAGGTTCTCCAGTGCCAAGCATGTGCCCCATCTCTTACCAGCCCATGTCTGTGCTCCTCCGTGCTGCAATCTCCCTCCGCTTCTCAAAGCCTCTGCTATCATACTAAACCTGTATTTCTCTACACTATGTCATTGTGTTAGAGTTGTAAATATTTCATTCCGTCTAGAACAACTGCTTGTTACTGCCATCTATATGAAGGTATAGTTGTACCACACAAAGATCAACAAAACTAAAAAAAAAAAATATATAGATACCTGATCAATTAGGAAAATTGCTGTCAAAACTAAGTCAAGTAAAACAAAGTTACAGGCAAGTCAAAACCTCAAGCCTGACAAATCTCACTCTTGAGACCTTGCAAGCTCAGTACAATATGAATAAATCCTGTTACAAGCAACAGGTGGAAACACCTTAAAACATTCAACAAAATGAGAAAAAATTTACGATGTGTTCTCTAATACTTTTCAGAGTATTTTGAAATACCATTTACTGTTTCATCAGTTTCTCCCTGTTGTTTTTGGGATGCAGTAAAAGAAGATCAGCAGAGAGTAAGGAAAGGCATATATAATCTTGCTGGGGTTTTGTTAGATTAGTTTTTTTTTAATTTTCCGCATTAATTCTTTCAAATTACTGTTAACAGAATCAGATGAGAGGTTTTTTTAGGTCATCATATTTATCACTTCTTCCTTTGATACTCACTTGGTATCTCAAAGGTTTTTTTCTTTTTTACTGGAGAACAGCTCATGTTCTGGAGCTAAAATGGACCATTGCAGAAGAGGACATTTCAGTATTTACTGCTGTTACAGTACTTCAGAGTTGAATATTCACAGTATATGAGAGTGTAACAAAAGACTTCTTGTAATGGCATAGCCATCATCATGGTGTTGGAGTCTCTTCCGTACAGTATGAATTACAAATTAAATCTCAAGCTTTAAATAAAGGATCATGGTTGTTACATAACAACAACAATAACAATAATGATAACGATACCAGTAACGATAATGATAACAATAAGGATAACAATAACAACAGCAATAATAACAATGATATTGTTAATAATTATAACAACAACAACAATAATGTTGTTATGATGCTACACCCATGATCTATTATTATTGTTGTTGTTGATATTATTATTACTTAGTTATAAAATTCAGGCTGGAGGGGACTTCAGGATGTCTCTAGTCCAAGCTCCTGCTCAAAGCAGGGCCATGTCTGAGGTCAGATTAGGTTGTTTAGGGCTGTGTTCAGTCTGGATGAGTCCAGGGGAACACCACCAGGATGGTGGGGGATGCAGCACTCGCCCTGTGTGGAGAGGCTGAGGGACTGGATCTTGTTCAGCTTGGAAAGAAGATGGACTGTGGAGGACCTACCAGCAGCCATGCAGTGCCTATGGGGAGGTCAGCGACGGGATGGAGACAGCCTCTACACAGCAGTGTGTGGCGGGAAGATGAGAGGTGGTGGGCATAAACTGAAATGAGAGGCTTAGATGGCATACAAGGAGAACTCTTTTCACCTTGAGGGCAGTCAAGCAGGCCAATATGACCAAAATCAAGATGAAGCTTTTCAAGTTAAGGCATCTGTCCAATTAAAGAGACTGTTAAATTAAACTGCTACTGAAACGCTCCTGCCGAAAGTATGTTAGTCTGGGGCTGGAGGTAGACCTGCAGAGCATCACAGTGAGTCATGACCTGTCTGCGCAGGAGGAGAGGGGAACTGTCGGGGAGCCTGCGGACCAAGGACTCCCTCGGGACACGAAGCGGGGCACCCAGGGCCGGTGCTGCTTCCCCGATGGGAGGCATCCCTCAGAGCCCGAATGCAGCGGGATCCCTGAGCTGGCAGCCAGCCACACAGCCCGCTGTCCAGGAGACCAGCTCCCCACGGAGGCAGGGCCAGAGACAGGGCTGGGCACAGGCACCCTGGGGCCTGGCTGAGCCAAAATGGTTCCCTGGGACCTGGGCAGGGGTCCCAGGTGAGGGCCGTCAGGGAGAGTGAGGCTGAGCAGCGCTCTTGGGGCCCTCAGGAGAGTAACTGGGACAATCATCAGCAACCAAAATGCCTGCATTTCACACCACAGTAAGTCTCACTGATCTAGCTCCTCAAACTACTGATCAAAGTCATTTTAGGGAAATATTTTTATTTCCTCTAAGTTTAAACCAAACACCCCTCTGTTCATTACTGGTGGTCCTCATTACAGGTTACCAGAAGGGCTGGGATTGCCGTTAAAGCCGTAGGTTTACAGACCAAATTCTGTTCTTTGCTGCACATCAGAAAAGTGGTATAAGTACTTTCCTGAAGGTAGTTACTCCAGCTTTACAAGGGTGTCACTGAGCAAAATCTAGAACTATTCTTGTGGAAAAGTCAGCTCTCACAGCAAACAAACAGTGCCATTATCTGTGCTTGTGCAGTATATATTTGGTGATCACCAGTAATCCCTTTGTTGAATCTAACCTATTATCTCTACTACAAATAAAAGCTGCAGAAAATTACAACCAAAGTGTTAAGGTGCTAACAGGCCGTTATCTCATGAACAGTACCACACATCACTGTCATTAGACTCTAAACAAAGGCTCCAGGCTTGAAAAAATAAAATATCTTTGATTGTAAGGTCTGGTGGTTTCAGCCACCTCTTTTCCAGAAAGAGAAGAATAAAAGGAAAAGAAAAAAAAAAAAAAAAAAAGGAAAAAAAAAAAAAAAAGAAAATGCCTGAAGCAGCAATTTTTGTTATGAAGCAATTAAAACTGAGTTTAGTCCCACATTACTTCTAACTGAGAGGTCCTGTACATTTGATAGTCTGCCCTTGAAAACTACAATTTTGACTGTAAGCTTTGTCATCTTGCACAGGGTAATCATAACTTGCATGTACTCTTCTAGCCTATGCTATGTTAATTTACTGTTGGAGTTTAATTAGCCTTTGCCACCAAGTGATTAAGATGCACCCTGTTTTATCCAAAAGTCATGTCCTGCTTTTAGCAGACTATCAGTCTATTCACATTCTCATGCCTAGCTTTTATATCTGTCTGTAAAACTGTCCTTTATAAACTTAGAAATTCAGGACTGTTCTGCTGCTCAGAAAAAAACAATCGTGCAACAGCACATTTCATAGAGTAGCTTAACAACCGCACTAAAAGAATGAAGTTGTAAATCTGACAATGCATAAACACAGACTCTGAGCTGTGGGACTGGTAAAGCTTTGCATTTTGCTTAAAGAGAGAGTTGGACAATATTGCCTCTTGGTTTTCTCAAAAATCAGATTATACCTGCATTAGTTCTAGTTATGCACATGACAAGAGTCCAATAATAGACTAAGCATATTGATCACTGTAGTGCAAAGCACTCTTTTATTACATGTTAGAGTGGCTGATCAGGCACAAAACCTTTTATACCTCTCCAAATGAAAACTCAATATTGTTTCATTGTCAAGGTTGTAATTTACATTTAGTGGTCTTCTGCTTGAAATAAAGTCTATGAACTTCATATCCAGAGTAAGTCAGTCCTTTGAGGTGGGTGAAACATTAGTCTCCAGACCTTTACGTGGAATAATCTTAAGGAACTTTGATATATCACATTTCTTGTCACTTAAAGTTGTTATCTTGATATAGTAACAATACATATACATAGATAAGCAAACTCAACTTATTTATCTTTGCATTAAATGGGTAAAGCATATATTTTATACTGAGAATGTATTTCTGTTTTTGAACTAGAAATTATTAGTCTTCTCTACAAGTTTTTATACATTTGAAATGGTGTAGTTTTTAGACTTCTTGATGTCTTCTATGTTTTTTGCAGCTGTTCAGATCTGCTGGTATCACTGAGATACAGAGTCCTTACCCTGATGGATAGCACTCTCAAAATAATAAAATTATATAATACAAAGAATTGAGGGGAATAAAGCAGACTTTGATTATTTTACAAGGATGATAATGCAGAGAATTCCTTTCCTGAATTCCATTTTTTCTAAAGAGGTGCCATGCACTATTGTCCAGAAAGCACAATAGAGCTACACAGCTTGTTGACAGTGCTTAAGATGAAGTCCAGCTACATAGGTATTAAAAGTTGTGCAGGCTTTTTCCTAGTTCTCTCTACAGGGTGAAAATTAGCCTACAGGAAGCAAACTTGAACTTTTTTTTTTGTGTCACAGTATGAATGTTAAAAAACCTCCAAAACTTATCACGTGTTCACCTGCAAAATGAGATGACAAAAACTTTTAACAGCTTGCTAACTAACCAGAAAAATGCCTAACCATCATATGTATGTAGTCTTGTACACTACAGTTCCTCAGGTAAAATAACTGCATGATCAGAATCACCTTCATTTTTTCATGTCTTAGCAGGCTGTCATCTGACTCACATCCAATATTTGGATTCATAAAGTAGTTGTTTCTCCCCTTACCTACCTAGAAAGAGTGAATCTTGTAATAGGATTGACAATTTCCATTTGAAGAGTCTTGGGTGACATACTCACATGCGAATCATTCTGAAACAACGAGCACCCATCTTTGCCTGCCCAAAGACCCAAGGGGAGTAACACTGACCCACGATGACTTGTTGGGAGAACAGGAGCGCCTCAGTCAGTCAGCAACTCCTAGGCTTTCATAGTGCTTTACCTTTCACATCTGACTAGATAAAGTTATTTGGAAAAAAAAGATGTCAAACCTGTGTGGTAAACTGCCTCAGTCAAACCTTGTTGTACCTCATGCTGCACAAAGTATCTAATGTAATTTTAAAAAACATATCTGCAGGAATCGGTACTTCCATGTTACACGATATCTCACAAACAGCACTTATTAAGGATATTGAATATCCAATTTAAATGCCTTCTGCAGTCACAGGGGATTTAGTCCAACAAAATCCTTTCCTTAGAAGTGTGCTCCTTCATAAGTTAAAACTTTGACATGTTGAGGTGACTAGTAAGAGAAGTTATTGAGACCAGTCTGCTTAACTATGAAAAAATCAAGATAGACCACAAGGCAAATCACATAATTTGCAGGAAGGGACCTCAATTAGTCGAAGAGAAGGATGGAATCCAGCTGCTGCTCAGGAGATATTTTTTGCATTTTACACTTAAGTCATCTGATAAAACAGTGAGCAGAACTTGATTCTGAAAATGAAAAACCTGTGACTCTCCCATCCTAGCTTCCAGTCCTAATGATTAAACTTAGGAAACACATTTATTCTTTCTATGTCTCTAGCATGCATTTTTGTTTGTTTGTTTGAGTGGGGTGCAAAAGAGAAACACCCTTAAAAGCACCTCAGTCACTGTCTATATGATCTAGAGCATGCAGTTAGTTAATTCTCTTGAAAGTTTAATGATGCAGTTTGAACCTTATTAGATTAATTAAATAATCTGATGTAGGTTTTCCATGACTTAGGTGAGAGTTGTACAGATGTAACTGTTAAATAATAGGTAAAGCTATTCCTAAGTAGCAATCAGGAAAGTTTATTCCTCTTTGAAAATAAAATGCTGATATTTAAAACTTGAGCATAAAGGTATTTCTCCTAATAGTTCTGAGTAAATTGCCAAATCCTCCATGACAGCCGGTTTTGGTAGCTTTCCACTCAGTAAATTGCCATTCTGCCTGCCTAAGAGGTAGGTCTGTATGGCCAGTGTAGTTACTCAGTTCTGGATTTCAAGATAAACAGGGCCAATTAAACCAACCCGAATGCTGTGGGGGAAAAAAATGTATAACTTCTCATTATGCTTAATAATACAGGGTAAAGTCACAACCAAGTCGTTCAACTATCATTCAGCCTGAAAGGGACCAGAAGTTTCGTTGTTTGTACAACTTCATGTAGATACATAGTAAGTCACTGTAAATGCATCTTTGCTTTGGAGTAGATTCACCTATTTTGCTTGCAGGAGCTCCCTTATGAGAAAATGATTTAGACTACCCGATGAATGGAGAAAGCTTTAAGTAAGGAGGTAAGGTAGGAATGCAAGTTGAAAAAAAGGTTTATAGGCAGCTTTCTTCCTTCTTTTTGTGTCTTTGAAGGGTGGGTCTCAGCTTTCAGGCTTGTTTTTAATTAACTAAGCCATTTTATGAGCTGAAATCCCTTAAGGTGCCTACCAAGTTTCTTGTTTCAGTTTCTGCTTAAGCTGCAGTTTCCTAGCTCCTTCCTGTGATTCTTATATTTGCTGCTATAGCCACACCCTGTACTCTGGAGTCTTCTTTCTTCTAAGTATACTTAGTTGCTTTTCAGGGCAGAAATAGCTTTCCCTTCTTCCTGAGTATCTGACCTGCCTAAAAGATATTTTAAAGGAAAATAAATATGCAACCAAAGAACAAATAAAATACTCTGATACTGACAGGGAGCATAGTGTCTATTTGAAGACTAAGGATTCCCCTGACAGCCAAAATGTAGGTAAAATAATGCTGAGCAGTTTAGTGCTTTTTTTTCTTAGGATCTAGCCCTTAAATAGGTTAATTGTTTTTGTGCTAAAATGTTTCTCCATCGCTGTCTTTTTACAATATTATATTTACGATTAAAAGTTGTTGCAAGACATAGCTGTTACTGACATCATCTTACAGATAAAGAAAAATTGCAGGAAATATGAATCCCCAGCACAGACATTTCAGGAAATCATTAGTCTATGTAGAAACCTTTATCTATTTATTATTACTGGAACTTATTGTAGTTCGATAAAAACAGTTCTACAAAAGCAATTCTTCTAACAATGTTTTAGCATATATTCTTCTTGACTGCTTAATTATATGCTAATTATTTTGACAGCAGAACCAGATTCTTACTGAAAGAAAATGTACTATTTCCCAGACCAAAATGTTTATGCAGAAATATTGTTATGGCTGAAAACATCGAATCTTTTTGCGTGGCAGTTGTCACCTCTGCTTACAGCTTTACTTCAAAGTGCTTAAATGCAAAACACTTTTAGCTGAACACTCCAATTTGAGCCCAAACCATTTCCTCCTAAGCTCTTTCCTTTATACATTATAAGTCTATTTTGAGGTCCGAGAAGCATGTTGTAGTTATGCTGATACAGTCCTCCACAAAAGGGGTTCTGTTGATAGATTTTGATCAGCTTCATATTGTCTTAAGAGAAATTTAATCAAGCCCAGATACAATCATATAAAAGAAGTAGTAGTAGCAGCAGCAGCAGCAGCAGCAGCAGCAGCAGCAGTAGTAGTAGTAGTAGTAGTAGTAGTAGTGGTGGTAGTAGTAGTGGTGGTGGTGGTGGTGGTGGTGGTGGTAGACCCTCATCTCCCCTTTATCCAAAGATTTATTTGCTGATCTTTTGTTGCAGAGCATGTACTTTATATATCGTTACTGTGATTCTTCAAGCAAAGTACTAATCATGCGTAGCTATAACATAGGGTATTTATCTTCATTTGACAGATTGGCCCTTTTACAGTAGAACTTTTCCAATAACAAAGATAGATAATTATTGAGAATATTCAACTTGGAAAATGGCTTTAGAAGAAAGCCAGTACAGATGAAACTTACACTTCTATAGCTCTTGCAAATACATCCTTGCTGCTGTAAAATGTTAGAGAAGAACATTGTAATTTGGCTGTAACCATACGCAGCAGAGTTCTTCTGCCATTCTTACTGCACATGCTCCAGGCCTTTACTCTGTCATTTTGTATCTCCAAATGTTCTTGCAGCCCACAAGGGGTCCAAGAATCTCTGATAGTGACACATTTCTTATAGCTAAGGATAGCAGTGGAAAGCCAATTATAATAGCTTCCCTACTAGGCCCTGTGGTGTTTGAATCTTTGTAACCCGTGTGGCTTAGTTTTCTCTGAACTGCACTGCTAAATTTCTAAAGAGATCGCCCTTCGAGGCAGTCACCATTTTCTGAATCAGAACTGGTGAAGAACACTGTGGAGGACACATGTTGTGCTCTTTCAGGGGGATTTTATTATAGTTACTTCTGCTTTGCTAAATCTAAACTTTTAAAATGAAGTAGAGGTGAAGACAGTTATGCTACACCATCACTTCTCATTGCCACTAACTTTATAAAAGAGAAAATATTTGTTAAAAGGTTGTATATACCTTCAGTCCATCTTTTCTTCCCCCTTGCTAGAAACTGAACTGTTAAAATACTATACTCTGAAGTACAAATGTTTGAGACTGTGAACTGGATGAAACAGGATATATGCCCTGTAAATAATTAATTATGAACCTTCTTGAAGTTTAATGATATGATTCAAGATAAAAGCCAATTAAATCAAATTTCTTCTGACTGGCAGGAAAATTATTATTTCACACACACAGTTTGCTTCTACATCAAATGGAGAGCAGCTTAAAAATTAAACACCAGCTTAATTTAATAAGAGTGACCTTGAAAGGACAAAAAATGGGTTCTAGAGGAAAAGCTATTCAGTAGCCTTGCGGGGGGGATCACTGGAGAGTTTTATTATCTGGCATTTTCTTTATTCTTTGCTAGTATAAAATCAGATCACAAGCATTTTTAAGTAAAAAAGTAATTTTGCAAGAAGCTTAAATTTTTAGTGACTGCGACTGTTCATGAATGTGATGAATAGTTTTACCCTGTCTCTCCATCCTGCTCCCCAGAACTACAGGGAAAATATGAAATTTTCTAAAGATTTTATTTCAACATTTTCAGTATAAAATACTTCGTAAGATCCCAACAATTTACTTCTTTTTCAATCTGTCTGTCAAACTGAAAAATTCTTTTCTCCACCAGAATTTGAGAAGAAACATAACAGATTATAGCCTTTCTGTCCAATAATATTTTAGAGCAGTTCTTACCTTGTCAGAGAGGAACAGAGGAGCTGCTAAGGACTTTGGGCTTGTCTAGTTTGGAGAACAGGAGCCTGAGGGGTGACCTCATTGCCCTCTACAGCTTCCTGCGGAGGGGAAGGGGAGAGAGAGGTGCTGAGATCTTCTCCCTGGTACCCAGTGATAGGATGTGTGGGAATGGTTCAAAGCTGTGCCAGGGGAGGTTCAGACTGGACATTAGGAAGCATTTCTTTACTGAGAGGGTGGTCAAACACTGGAACAGGCTTCCTAGAGAGGTGGTCAATGCCCCAGGCCTGTCAGTGTTTAAGAGGCATTCGGACAATGCCCTTAATAACATGCTTTAACTTTTGGTCATCCCTGGATTGGTCAGGCAGTTGGACTAGATGATCGTTGTAGGTCCCTTCCAACTGAAAAACAGTCTATTCTATTCTATGATGTCAGACAGGCATATACTTTACATTGGCAAAGTTCTACTTTCATGTTAGAGCCTTCTTTATTCTCCTGAGTCAAACTGAATCTTAGGAAGTTACTTTTCTTTTTTACTTAGGACTTCCCCCCCCCCCCCATTTTTTTTTTGGTCCTCTCATAAGACTTACTTTCAAAGTTTTTGAAGTATAGTTCTTTTACGATTCAGTCTAATTTAAGCTCATCAGAAATCAGATTGCAGTCTTTCTTTTCTTCACCAACCACATCCCAAAACCAGAGCAGAAGTATGGTGAAGTTAGAACAATAGAAATTTAAACAGCAATATGATATCATCTAATGTATTGTTCTTCCTTCACAGAATTGTTAATCATCATTAATTTGAAAGGAATTGTTTCTAAACTGTTTATGCAGTATGGAGTTGCCAAGGAACACATGAATCCAGGGAACGTCTTGACATAATTTAAATGGTTAGAAAGAATCTGAGAAAAGTGAGTTCATTAGAATAATCTGGTACAGAAGTCTTTCAAGACTAGAACAGTATCAGCAAAATACTTTCAACCCAGTAGTCTAAATTTGACTAATGTCTTTAAAAAAAAAAGTTATTTTAAATTAAACAGCATGCAAAATGTTGTGGAATGCTTTCAGTCTGTATTAATAATTATGTATTTCATAAACTCATATTTTATGATCATCTAGTCCATTTGTTTGTTCAAAGCAAGATTAAGTTCAAAGTTGCATCATGTTTCTCGGGGTTTTCTGTAGTTAAGTTTTGAAATTCTTCTAGAACAGAGATTCCACAGCCTCTCTGAGAAACCCGCTGCAGTACTTACCTGTTCTCAGGATAGTGTTTAACCACCCTTACCTTATTTAACCAACATTTACCTTATTTGATGTATTTCATGTAATACAGATTTAGGTCTGTCCCTGGTCTCCAAACAAGACATAAATCACAAGCCATCATGTTGTTGTTGCTTTTTAACCAACTTTCCATACATCTTATATTTCTATGGGTTGGGATTCTGTGGGTTTTTTGGAGGGGTTGTGTGGTTTTTTTCAGTACTATGGCATATTTTCAGTGTTGGTAATATAGGCAAGATACGTAACATAATCTGCAAACTCCCCACTTGTGTCAACCTTTGATAACTATGAATAAAGAAGCTGGCATGGGGAAGGGTTGCTACTTATTCTAAACTGACCTGAAATGGGCATTTTCTAATTTACAATTTGCTTACAGACTGGTTATTTAGAACATGCTTTAACAAATTATTTTACTGAATTAATGATTTATGAATGGCTATCACAGTTATTGTTTTGCTTCTGAATGATATCAATGTTTGTATGGGAGGAAAACCTGAAATTGCAGGATTTTTGCATATATGTCAGGTATGCACTTACATGAGTAATCAGCCTTCCATAAGCATTGTCAAAAAGATCAAAACTTAAATGAAAAATTACAACATTTTTTCTGAAGGAATTCTCTGTTCTTGTTGTATACTTACCTATAAGATACTAATTTTTGAACATGCAGACCAAAGCAAATACATGGAATTTGCATGTCCTCCACCTGTCTCCAAATTTAATTGCTCATTTGTATCAATAAAACCTCAGAAACTAATTTTTAAAATTAAATATGACATTCTTAGTAAATATTCAATAGAAATTCAGTAAATATTCAATACATTAAGGAATGTCTGCTACATGTGAAATGCAGTCATGCAAATTACTTCTGAGATATTTGACTGGCCAGCAGAGGCATCAGAGTAAATTATGTGACAAAATAAGTGAGAAAGCATAGGCAATAGTTGTGGCCTTTAGTTTATTACTATTGATAATTAAAAGAAATAGAAAAGCAGAAAATAATAGTTTACTTCCAGAATAGACACAAATAACTTAAAGAAAACATTGTGAGTGGAGAAAATAGTAATTCAAACAATGATTATGTCATCAGTTTCACAAAATGAAACTCTACAAATGAGAACATTATAAAGGGGAAAAAAAGGATATGGGAGCTGAAGTTAGACCTAGGCAGAACTATTGCTCTTAAGAGAAATATTTATCACTACAACTGTTATGCAGCTACCATTTTATCTATCTATATATATGTGTCTGACAGAGAATACAGTTATCTGCATTTATATTAAAATTACTTGCTTGTAGTTTTGCAAATTTATAGAAATGTCATCATTTTTCAAGGTTTTAATGTTCAGTAACTGTCTCAAATTTGAGCTAAGCTAAAATTCAAAAGCTTGACATGGTTCAGGCTTAGCCTTTGAGGAAGTCATGATTCTCATCATGAGAATAAAACCCATCCAGAAGTTCAGACTTTTTACAAGACATAAACATGGTACCCACCGTCATTCAAAAATTGGTGACTCCTCACTATGTATATAACTATAGATACAGAGAATTCACCAGATAGTTTAGACAGACAAATTTAGGCCTTTCTTCAGTGTGATGAGTTTAAGAACTATAGTTGCCAATAATTTTGTAACCACAGGTTCAAATTATAACAGAGAATGAATCTGGAGACATAAGGTGAGTATTCTGCACCAGCTACCCTAATAGAGCCACCGTATATACACAGAGTGTAACTACACTACCATATAATTTTACCCATGGTAAAATGGTTGTGCTTACTGCAAAGAAGTTATTTCACTCCCAGTTCTCCAACAGCTATTTTCAGAACCTACACTTCTCTCCCAAAGAAAACCGTTGTGAATTTCTGGAGCTAGTGGCGCTTATGCCACATCTCAAATCTTATAGTGTATTGGCTAATTTTTGTGCTAGAAAAGCACAATCTGATGGTCTACAATACAACAATTGCATTATTTCAGATATTTTAAATAGAAAGAATACATGCACACACAGTCCCTTTAATAATTGATTTTTTTGATGTACAATGTCACTGAATGCATTTCACAAAAATAAGAGGACCAAATAACACAGCATGGATGTGGCCAATTTGCTCATGAAGAGCTAGTGAGCCATTCTTTATCACTTGAATTGACCAGGATTCATTCCTTGAAGTATATGCATTTAACCATGTACAGATAGACCACCCAGCCAAGAGCAGAAGACAGATCATGTTTCATAATCTAATTTTGTGTTGGATGTTATCTGGGAAGAAACACTTGGAATTTACTCTTTTGGGTTTTTTTTCTCTGACACATTCTATTAAAAAACTTGACTGCATCCTATTCAGTTCTTCAAAGTAAAGTTTTACGTGTCTTTTTCCAGAGAGGTGCAAGATCTGACCTAAATGCTTTCCTACAAACCATATACAAGGCATCTTGACACGGAGTTGCAGACTTAGCCTTGTTTAGAATGTTCCTGCTGCCTTATTCTGAAAAGTTTTTCTTTCACCCCTTAGGTTTGGTACCTCAATCTGATTTACTGACTTTCCTCGTGTGCCTAGATGCTTCAAGATCTAATCATGTAGCTATGATACATCAATGAGATGATCAGGATTTGACTCTCAGGCCAACACTGATAAATCTAGTATTACCAAGCCTAAAGTTTTAGGATGATGTTAGTACTGTTACTCAATGATACCTAGTACCATTTCTTTTGGAAAGCTGTCTCAACTGAGACAGCAAAGAAATTGCTCATGCGTCAAGTATTTCTTTGGTTATCATGCACCAAAAGCGTATTGATCTGCAAGTCAGTCTTCACAGAAATAAGATTCAGCCTCTCTTTAATGAGTCTCCCTTTCTAATGGATCTATTTTCCAAGACTTCCAGTTTGACTTAAACTATGTAAACTTCTCTCCTGCTGCACTGAATGACTTCTAGATTGTTTCTCTTCCATCTGCTGCAGATTGTGTCACTAAAGGCAACTTCCTCCATACTGATACTTAAGTAGACAGTAAATTCTGTCTGCACAGGGTATGCATTTGCTCTTTGTCTAATGTGAAGGTTGGCCTGTGCTTGCACTCACCTTTACCTTGCAGCCATAATATTGGCAGTGTTTGTGCTGCTGGAAAATTTCAAAGGATGCGAAATTATGAGTTTGTAATTGGAATAAGTATGCGTTTAGTTGAAGTATTGGTAGGCTACAGACTATTAAGTGGGGTTACCTCACTTAACTTTAGACATCTGTGATACAGAAACCTACCTTTGACCTGGACACTCCTTGTATTCAGGCATCATGTCTTTTTGTATTCAGGCACTTAAGATGCAATTTAATCAATGTATGTTAGATTATGTGCTAAATGAGACTATTTGCACACTGAAAGTGACTATTTTTCTCCTTTGACTCAAAAATACCTGATGGAAGAGAAGAAAGATGAGGGAGCCAGATTCTTTTAAGTGGTGCCCAGTGACAGGTCAAGGGGTAATGGGCACAAACTGAAATACACAACATTCCATCTTAACACAAGAAAACTTTTTTTACTCTGAGGGTTGTCAAACACAGGTTGCCTAGAAAGGTTAGTGTGTCTCCATCCTCGGAGATATTCAAAACCTGCCTGGACACAGCCATAAACAACCTGATCTACCTGACGCTGCTTGAGCTAGAGAGTTGGACTAGATGATCTCAAAAGGTCCCTTCCAATTTCAGCAACTCTGTGATTCTGTGATTTTTTTGCTCTTGGTTTTACCAAAAGGTATATTATCTCAGCTGATGTCTTATGACATGTTTGTAAATAAAAGGTTCTTTTCTGGTGATGAAACAAGTACAATTATGTGGAAATAACAGAGTCATTATTTTAAAATCCTTTGATGGGTGATTATCAGGATAGCACAAGACATATGTGCAAAGTTTAAGAAAACATTCAGTTGCCCTACATTTGCTTTAATAGCTTGGTTCTTGAGAACAGTTAAACCCATTAATTATTCCTCCAATCTGAATCATCAAAAACAAACAAAAGACTTTAAAGAGGCATTCAAGGTGTGATTAGAATAATCTGAGCTCAACAACAAAGTCATAAGCAATTAAAAATATAGCAACTACAGCAAATGGAGGTAGATGTGTAATTAAGTTAATATTGTGTAAACATCCACAGGATGTCTTCCAGGTCCACAGGAAACCATTAAAATGCTAGTAATGCCAATGAGACAATGAAGTAAACTGCAGCACAAGAAGTAGAGACAGAGGAACTTAATCATATTAATGTAAGCACTAAAAAGGCAATAAAATAGCTAGTGCTGTGCCATTAAAAAATTAAAACTCCTTTTTGTTGATAACATAAATAAATTAACTAAGAGAAATGACTGTATTCCTACCTTTGAAATAGCCATTTGAAAATGTAACTGGGCAGTCTTAAAAAATCATGGTCATGAAAAGTTATTGTAAGAACATCTAAGTCAGTGTATTAAGCAAAAATTGAACTATTTTCTTTTCCCTAGATGCATATAAGTGCTATTGCCCCCAAGGTATCATTACACTAGTTCTACAAAGGCTTAAATATTCATTTACTGCTATGTACTCTATTAAATCACTTTCTCTTTTGGTCTCTTTCCAGGAGCAGTTATAAATTAAAAACACACCTCTAATTTGTCTTCTTTCCCTTTTAGAATGTTAGTATACCACTAAGATTATAGGGTCTTTTTTTAAGGGAATTTCTGTAGTATGTCATTATCTATTCATTTTAAAGATTTGTAAACTACAGCTTTCATGATCCAAGTGTTTAAGAAATTGTGGAAAAAAAAAATTATTTAGGCTACTAATTATTAATATTTTTAGCTACTGATACAGGGGAAAATATTTAATCATCCCCTTGTGTAACGTGTCTTCTTTCTCTCAAAATATAAAATAGAAGTATCTATTATTTTTTTTCTCTTTTTTGAAATTAAGAAATTTGGCTTTGGCATTTGATGCTGTTCCTATGTAATTCACAGGACTGATTTTATTCCTAATGTTTTCAGACTCCTTACTATCCTTATTTCTATCAGACCGTCCCTCCTCTCATTCCAAGAAGAAAGGCTGGCATAATAATATTTATTTTAATATGTATTGCTGCTATTTCATTTTTATTTAATTCGTTAAATAATTATAGTTTTATAATTATTCAATTATAGTTCAATATATATCTAATAGTTTAAAACCAGAAGCTGTGGGAAATATGTGCCTTCCTGAACTGACCACTGGAGACTAGGAGAGACACACTAAGGCAATGGAAAAATCACCAGAAACTTATATATGGGACACTGGATCACTGCCTAGCCTCTATTAATTGTGAGAGAAGTTGAGATTATTGGCTCCAAGCAGATCTAGACATCTAAATGTAGCTGTCTTGGTTTCAGATTGAATCTCATCTTTATAATCAGGTAACTGAAGACTGTTTCATAACTGTTTATACATGCAGAAAGAGAATTGTTTTGAGCAGGAACCATTGACTGCTCATTTGCAATAACAGTGTTTGCTTAAACACTTCAACATCTCTGTTCTGTCTTCATATAACGTCTCCTAAAGGTTTTATTTTGGCATTATATGATTAAGAGTGTGTTTGTGTATACTTAAATATATATATTTCTCTCTCTGTATAAATATACATGCATATCTCATATACTTAGAAGTCTTAAAAGCTAAATTCCCTATCAAAGACTGATTTTTTCTCAGGGGGAAAAAAAGGACAGAAAGAAATTAACTAGGTCCTGGAATTAGATATTTTGAAAAATCATGAAATGAAATACATTATCCATTCTGAAATGAATAATTCATAGAATCACATCAACACAAAAACATTTGAGATGGGAAAGGACCTCTGGAAGTCATCTAGTCCAACTTCCCTGCTCAGAGAAGGGCCACCTAGAACAGGTCGATCAGGACCATGCTGCATCTTCCTTACTCACTCTTCTCTCTTTTCCAGGCTGAACAGTCCCAGCTTTCCTAGCCTGTCCTATGACAAATGCTCCAATTCCTTAATCATCCCCATGGTCCTTCACTGAACTTGCTCTAGCATGTCTCTATACCACCTGTACTGGGGAGTCCAGGCCTGGACCTGGTACTCCAGATGTTGCCTCCTTTCTGACACTTTCTTGGGTGAGGGCTGTGTGCGGGTGTGTGTGTATAAGTGTCTGACTGCCAGCAACTGGAGCCAAACCATGGGTTGAAAGGCTAAGTTTCCACGGTCCCAGTGACTGGAGCAAGTGCGGGTGTGCAAGTACATATGCGATTGTTAGCGAAGGTCAAGCTGGAGCAGCTGGTGAATGGCTGAAGTGGCCTGGGAGCTGCGTGAAGTCCAAGAGAGCTCTGGGAGGTTGGTTGCTTGGACTTGGGAAGCCCTGGCCAGCTGCATGTGCGTGTCTGTTACAGTCTGTAGCAGCAACTGGAGTGGGGTGGTGGTCTTGGGGACTCATATGTCCAGGTGCCAGCAAGTGGGGAGACTGGGATCCAAGGGTCAGTTATTGGGCAAACTGAGCATCTGAGCCCAGTTGCTGAAGGGACCTACATTGTACCCATGTATCACTAATGGACCTGCATCCTGCTTAGCGAGAGCAGGGAACAGGATGAGTCTGTTCTGCCTTTGTTTGTGCGACTGCTCTGCATGTCTGCCTGTGATCTGTGTGGCTGGCCATGTATATAGGTATTTATGTATATATGTTGTGTATATGTACACTCTGCATGTACATGCTGGGAACACATCTTCAGGCTCGCTACTGACCGGACCTGGGGACAAGAAGCCACAGCAGCCTCGCCTCTCTTGGGCTGTTGAATCTGGCATGATATGTCTGCCTCTAATAACTCTAAGCACAGAAATACCCTTGATCAAACATCCCTGAGTGATGAGTTATGACTCTGACCAATTCAAAAGACTGCATCAGCTGTGCCGAGTATATACTGCAAGCTACTACACCTTAAATCTTAGATTAACTTCATAACTGCCCTTTGCTCGTGATTTTTATTTTTTTACTTTTACTTAAAAACAAAAATTTTCCAGTGAATTCATTTATTATTATCATTCATAAGTGTGTCTGCTTACAGAACCTATCTACTTATATAACTCCTAATCCTACAATAGTAGATACCCGCCATTAATGTCTTTGTACTGATGAAGTAAAACTTCATTTTGTAGTCTTTTACCTAACAACTTCCAAAATTCTTAAGATCACAGTAATCTTGAAAATAAGCAATATTTTAAACAGTGTTTTAAAATAACTAATATAATTGGTACTTGTCCTTATAACACTTTAAAAGCCACATCAAACTTCAGATACTCCAAAATCTTTTCTCTTACCGAATCTCTGCTTGAACCAGAAATAAGTACTAGAATGACTAGAAAGTTCATATCATTTGAAAGTTATAAAGCTCTTCCTTCAAACAGAGAACATCTAAAGATACAAACTTTAAGAGACAGAGTATGGCCTTAGGAGAAAAGGTTAAGACAGTATATTAAATTCTTCTCCAAAGAGAAGTATAAAGAAGTTTCCCTTCAAAATATTACTGGAAGATATATACTTCACACTACGATGCCAATGCAAGTGTAGATGTATAAGAAAACTACACATTTCTCATGAAAGCAAAGGATTTCTCCTCTAATATTCAAATATTTCATGCTTTTTACACTGCTTATCACTGTTCATTAGAGAAATACTGCAATGAATATTCCCAGTGAAGCTAGGATTTTTAGCTGATAAATCAGGTCTTTGGCCACTTTCCCCTCCTTTCCCTCCAAGGGACATTAGAATAATGGGTATTCTAACCTTCATTACAGTCCACTCACCCTCCAGCTATAAGAAAATTACATAGAAAAATATAACTTTGAGCATTCAAAGTTTGTATTAATAAATTGTTCAATGCAAGAGAAAATAGTTTTTTTTTAAACCATCTTAAAAGATCACCTAGTAAGAGGGAGAAAAAGGGCTCTTCCTTTTGGACCCACTTAAACTTTGCATCAAATTCAGAAGTCTTTTTATCAGTTGCGAACCCTTTGAGGTCTCAAAGGCATACACTATGTTTCAAATTTCCATGTAGGTCTATAATAAAATGCATAGACCTATTATAGCATAGTATCATTTAAAGATTTATGAGTATTTTGGATTCATTTTTGTCCTGCTTTAAGATTTTACTCTTCAAAATAAGATATTCAGATACATAATTTGATTCCTTTTATACAGTTTAAGTAGAAGCTAAAATTCTTCTTATCTCCCTCGAAACATCATGACTCATATGTTATCTAGGACATGAAAAATCACCCTGATTTTTAGATACTTACTTTAGGCCATATAAAACTTCATGAGATGCACTGTTGTCTCTCCCAAAGACACATGGTGTATTGTGTTGGTTCTCCCCATTTTGTTAAATGTGCCAATCTTTATGTATCTTTCTTTTATACCTTTACACTTTCATTCTCTATTCCACTTAACCACACTGCCCTTCTCTGCTCATTTCACCTTTCTAAATCTTCATATTTTAATCTTTTAAAAATCTTGAATTTTCACAGCAGATCAGGTTATAACTATCCATGATGGAAAGAAAAAAAAAAAACAAACACATAGAATTTATTAGTATATGTTGTCTTCTCTTAGTCCCCTTTTCAGAATACAATAAGGTAGCCTTAACACTAAATAACTATTTTTCATGGAAATACTAATTTTATGGTTTTATTCCATTTATTCAGGTCACCTCATAAAGAAATAAACTAGGTCACCTGATATCAAATTAATTCTTAGATAGAAAATGGTTTTAAAATTATTTTTATAAATAAGTATTTTAAAAGACTGATGATGCTCATTTCTCCAATGACAACATATTTTGCTGGTTTTCATGGTAGAGAAGAAAATTTACACTGTAGAGAACAAAAGGGATTTTAACCCAATCTAATTCTACATTCCTATTCTTGGGTTTCTTTAAAGAATAAAAAAGCTTTTCAACACACTCTTATACTTTGAAAAGTGTGCAGGAAAAAACCCATGCTTTTTTTTAGTTGTTCCAGTCTAAAAGTCAAATATAGAGCTTAATTACTCTTTCAGTGGATGCTACTTTGCATTAGTCAATAACAAATGTCATTTATCATCATGCTGGTCAGTAAACAGGTTTTCTTTGGTTCTTCAGAAGTGATTTACATCCTTCTTTGGTTTGATTAGCCAAAGCCAGATTTGTGTCATCTCCACAATGTGGCCTCAATTTACTTGTTAGTTTTAAGCAGATTTTGAAAGCAGAATATGAGACAGAAAGACTCCAGTAAAAAAAAAAAAAAAAAAAAAAAAAAAAAAAAAAATTCAAAAACAAGCAAGAAACTTTCTGTTGTGGTTTAACCCTGTTAGGCAGCTTAGCCCCACACACCTGCTCGCTCACTCCCCTTTGGTGGGATAGGGAAGAGAATCAGAAAGGTAAAAGTGAGAAAACTCTTGGGTTGAGATAAAGACAGTTTAATAGGTAAAGCAACAGCTGCATACAGAAGCAAAGCAAAACAAGGAATTCATTCATCACTTCCCATCGGCAGGCAGGTGTTCAGCCCTCTCCAGGAAAACAGGGCTCCATCACGCAGTTACTTGGGAAGACAAATGCCATCACTCCGAACATCCCTTCCTTCCTTCTTACCCTAGCTTTATATGCTGAGCGTGATGTCATATGGTCTGGGATATCCCTTTGGCCAGTTTGGGTCAGCTGTCCTGGCTGTGTCTTCTCCCAACTTCTTGAGCCCCTCCAGCCTAATTGCTGGTGGGGTGGGGTGAGAAGCAGAAAAGACTTTGACTCTGTGTAAGCCCTGCTCAGCAGTAATGAAAACATCCCTGTGTTATCAACACTGGTTTGGTCACAAATCCAAAACATAGCACCATGCAAGCTACTATGAAAAAAACTAACACTATCCCAGCCAAAACCAGTATACTTAAGCAAACAAAAAACTCCAGCCTTGTTAGGAATCTATTTTTTTTTTTGGCTTACTTTTTTCAAACTTGAAAATTCATAAAGCAGTTATTATTATTTTTTAGAATTTAAAAAGCATAACCCGGCCACAACATAAATACCTTACACAGAAACCATAACTCAGAACTTAAATAATATTTTCTTCTCCACTAGCCAGAATATACACAACAAAACAGTATGAGTTTTGTAGAGCACTAAGGTGAAAGTCAATACCATGGAGAATCTTTTTGAGAACCATTGCTTAGCTATATCATTTTTTGTACTATCTTATGCGTGCTGTTTACTATGTGATGCCATTCTGAATAAATTACTTTGAAGCAAGTTCAAATGGCATGTCATTATACTGTACAGAAATACATTTTAAATCAAAATATTTATACTTTAGGGATTTACAGTGGAGGTGAAGTTAAATTAATTTCTTCCAGGAAAAGATAGCTAGCCTTGGCCTTATCAGTGACTTGACCAGTGTCGAACAGCCAACTTATGGGAGAACGAACCCAGGACTGTCTGCTCCAGGTCCTTTTTCCGATTAGAAGGGGTGGCATTTATTTCACTAACACAAGGTCCATGTTGTGAATTAGGTGTTTAAAATCATACTAAGACCAAGACAGCAATCTTGTCTGCGTGTTTGCCATGACTGGTTAACCTCACTTGCATCCAAAACTAATAAATTACTTCCTTTTTAGCCTGAGGTTCCCCGGGTGTGTAATTGCACAGGAATTCTCAGGAGCACCTATCCTGGGAGATTAGTATCGATCTATGTTTAGGGAAAGAGAATTAAAGTCCTTTCAAAGACGTTGTGAGATTCCATGTAGCACAACTAATTTCAGCATTTGTGTTGAAGGTGCCTAACTCTAACATTCAACCAGAAAATGGGAAGTCCTTAGTCTCAAAGGAGGCTAAACATACGCATTTCTTGGGAGTATGACAACCACTGAAGTAAAGAATATTTTAGTCAAGCATAGTCTCCACCTATCTGGAGAGAGAGATAAAAACAACTCTGACATATGAATCAGAGATCCATCTTTTCCAACTCAGCTAAATACCTTAAACATCAGATTCTGTGTTGTCTTCTTTATTACCCATCAATAACTTTTGTATGCCCAGTTGCAAATAAAAAGTTTGGGCTTTTTTATCCAATGATTACATGTCTTTATAGTCATAACACTCTCTTGGGATGGCAAGCATCTTGCTTCTCACTTAGCCTGAATGAAGCATAGAACTAAGGACTTTCCACATGCTGTATTTAATTTAGTACTCCACAGACTCATTAAAAGAGATAGGTGTTTAACTTACCAGACTGGATCAACCATATAATTTGTAAAAAACCTTAGACATCTGTTCTAAAAGTGTCCGTCCCTCTACAGATTTTCAGAGACTTTTCTTCACTGATAGCATAAGGTAATCATACAAATTACAATGACACACATATCTGAGCCAAGTGCATAATATTTTTGTGAGGTAACACCTAAACTAGTCACCTAAATTAATCCTAATGGATACTACCTGAGCTCCAAAAGCTTATAAACTGAAAATATACACACTTACGTCCTTCTATTAAGGTGTAGTTAATTCACTGTCATTTTTATTTGAAAAAGAGTTGCAACTTCCAGAAAGTTAAAAAAAGGCCTGACTGTATCATGTGATCATTTTTGACATTTTGTTCACATCTTCACTTGGAAGACCTACTTATTGACAAGCTCTGCAGTTTAAAGTATAGTAGATAGAAGTACCTTTTCTTAAGACTTGTTTGTTGGTACTCACAAATTCAGAAGAGGCAGTATCACCTTGACTGAATGCTGCCTGACTAAAATCACCTTTCCAAATGACAAAAGGTCCTATTGTAGACAAGCAGATACCTTTTGCTCTTACATCTACATAGCAAAGTTTTCTGTACATATTTTGAATCTGAAGTGCAATTACATTGCAAAGTGAGACAATATAATGGCACACTCTCTAGGTATTGAGCTCTCACATTCCTAGGACCTGTAAACTAGGCTTCATCAGAAAAAGGGATGCTACTGAAATAAATGGACACATGTACACTAGCTGCTTGGAACATGTAAACTTAATTTAACATCTGAAACAACAGTTCTGCTGTTTCATCTCTTTTCATCACTAACAGTAACCAACAGGGGGTATAGCAGTTTGCTACTTAATGAGTTATAAATGATCTAATTAAGTGTCTCCTTGCAATTGTCTTCACACTTCATTAGTGAGGTGGTTGTTTATTAAGCTAGGAAATTTATTGTCATTCTAATAATTCATCCAGTTTTAGTTAAATTTATAGAGGCTTTGATGGTATTATTTGAATGAGGATTTGACAAACCAGTTAAAATTTTTTTCCCAAATTATTTATTCTTCAATAACACATATTCTATTTTTTCTTGAATGTAGTAAACAAAATGTGGAAGATGTGCATACAGTATGTGTTTTACAGATTATTTCACCCACTATATCTTGTATTCCTCCAGATTCCTTTGTCCCTTTAACTTTGGAATATGAAGAAAATGGCATTTCCTATGAAATACTTGCATCACCTTAATAAATCAATTGACCAGCAATGGACCCGCAAGTCCATCATAGGCCGGAGTGGACACAAGGAAATTATATGCTCAGTGGAATTTGAATTATTATAGTGTGAAAATTTTGTTTTAATTCATTGTTGTGTTTATGTTTTAAGACAGACATTAGAGGAGCAGCTTAAAAGATAGATTATGAATAATCAAGTAAACAGCCATTGGAAACAGCTACAAAGGGAAGGTATTATACAATGACTGCCAATTCCTATAGATCAAGAGTTAGGTTAGGAAGGCAGAAGCAGCACAGCAATTAAACTGTATCCTCCAGTTCAAAGGCTTGCTATTTACAGATTCTGTTTCAAAGATTTACTTTGATTTCAGGTATCTACTTTGTCATGTAGAACTAACAAATTAAGTTCGTGGTGTTCAACAAATACTCCATTCAACCATAGACAAGACAAAGCCCAACTCTAAGCTTATCCTTGAATAGTTAGTGTACTATTTTGCTGAATGTAGTATCATTTCAAGGTCGTTTGCAGATTGCTGTTTGTCTCTAATGAAGGATAAGATCATAGGCTTGTCTCTCTTTTGTTGCCTTTTGTGAATACCATAAAAAAATGCAATTTAAAAGCTTTTTTCCTAAAATTGGATTGAAGCTTTAAAATTCAGTGTTAAATCCAACTATAAAGATGCCTTAAAAAAAAAAAGGCTTTTTTTCATGTAATTATCGAATTGGCACCTTAATATCTTCATGAGCCCATATATATGCTGCGTGAATAGACTGCTATGATATTGAAAAACTGCCAATTTCATATTTTAAAAGCATACATGACAGTCCATTGAAAATAAATGCCTTACATGAAACCTTCTTGTAGACAATAGGATTTGATGTGATCAGAAATAAAAGCAGAGTATCTATGAGACATGGAAATATATTTAGGAAAGAGAGAAGTGAATTTGTGATATCTTAATGGTACAGGCAAAAAGTTGTTCCAGAAGGCAAGCTAAGCCCAAAGTGAATTAGGTTCTTAGTAATTATGTGCTAAGAATACACACTCACTAGAACTCAAACCAAAATTCAATGTACAGTTATATTTTGGATTTAGCTAGATTCTTTTAGTCACAAAACTAGACCTATATTTACTTCTTTTTCACAGTCTTCTCTTCCCATGTGATTTTGGAGAGTTGGGTCAATTAGTAATGTTTTCTTCTATGAGACGGCTATTATTCCACAAGGTCCCTATGATGACAGAGCTCAACTGGTAAAAGATTTAGCCTCAATCTGCCAATCAATATGGGATGCTGTGATAGAAGACCAGCAGGGATTAATCTACTTTAAATTAAGTACTGAAAATGGAGATAGGCATCTCCCTAAACATCTACTTTTAGTCATAGTTCAGTCACCCTAAAACAATTAATCCTGTGTACACAGCTACTTGCACTGTAATGGAAAAACTTGCATTACAAGAAATTGATATTCTTTTAATCTCGTCTGAACATGTAGACACATTTTCCTCCCCTCAAATTTTCCCTGTACCTGCATAAAGGCTCATCTTTTCACAGAATCACAGAAGCATGCAAGTTGAAAAGGACCTCCAGAGGTCACACAGTCCAAGGCCCTACACAAAGCAGGTCCAGTTACAGCAGGTTGCTCAGAATCATGGCTGGTCAGGTTCTGAATATCTCCAAGGATATCACTGGGAAGCTGGTTCCCGAGTTCGATCACTCACACAGTGAAAGACCTTTTCCTTATATCAAGTCAGAATATCCTGTGTTTCAATTTTTGTCCACTGTATTTTATCAACATTATGTGTCGTCCACTGTGTACATCAGAAAATTCTGCCCCTGTTTTTATTTGTTTGTTTTGTTTATTTGGTTTTGGTTTGGTTTAACATTCTACTATTGGAAGTTGTAGATAGCAGTAAGATCCCTATGGTAGCCTTCACTTTTCAAGGCTGAACAAACCCAGTGCTCTCAGCCTCTCCTGGCACATCATGGGTCGCAGCCCCCTTACACTCTGATGGCCTTCTGCTATACTCACTCCAGGTTGTCAGTGTCTTTTTTGTACTGTGGAGCCCAGAATGGACATAGTCCTCCACATGCAGTCTTCAGGCACCAAAGAGAAGGGAATAATCACTTCCCTTCATCTGCTGGAAGAGGAATAAAGGATTAAAATAACTGTTCTGGTGCAATAGCTTTCTTAAATTGTGCAGCATTTCTCTTTCAGATCCTGAATAAGCACCCCACTTTCTATTTCTGTCTTCTAGTTCTGCTGTTTCACTGAAGAGTGGCCCCTTGTCTGCCTTCTGAGCTAATAAGGATAGGTAAACATGGGTCACATAAATGAGAATCCCTTAGGGACACCCCAACTCTCCTTTCAGGAAGACCACAGTTATGGAATATATACAGACTATACATAATCACAGACTCTTTAAAGAAATGGGAGTTAAAAAGAGTGGGAGAGGACAGTGATTTTCTCCCTTTCTTTCTGAAT
>NW_010972678.1:522093-523672 GCF_000737465.1 Haliaeetus leucocephalus
TATATATATGGGGTTTGCTGCTGTTCCACCAAATGATTTGGGCTGTCAACAGTGTGTGTGGTATGCACACGTGGAGAAACCAGTCAGGGTCCAGATGCTCAAAATCAGAAGTGGTAGAACGAAGACATTGCAAACATTGGTCACAGTATAGACTGAGACTTCCAATGTTTCTTGGTACAGAGACTTCTAGACAGAGGTCAGAATAACTGAGTAAGAAGAAAGATCCTAAAGAAGTGTTGTCTTTCAAAATTTCTTTATCTTTTCTTATGCTTGCCATCAGCAGAACATCTAAACCATCCAGCCCCAAATGGTACATATACCAATGTCTTTGTCTACTTATTCAACTTTTAGATGGGACAATCCAGTTCTGAAGAATCCTTGGAAAAATGACTAAATATTATTCAATACTGAATGATAACTATTGGGTGAAATTCACCATTAACCAGAGGAACTGTGTGTGCAATTATCTCTACAGATAAGGAGTTCAAAAATAGACATATGTTTCTACGTGTTGGTCACCTTCACGGCTTGATTTTTCTTTGAGTAAATGTCATCTAATTTTCCTATTTACAGCTCTTCTCTTCCAGTTTTTGTACCCTTGAAATATTTCAAATTGCTATTCTCATTAGCAATTTCCTGTAACCCGTTTACAGTATGCAGATTTTTTTATTCTTTAATATTCTCATTAGTTCTTCCAGATAGTGAATTGGTTTTATTAATGTCTAAATTTTTCCAGTTTGTCAAACTATTTGTCATTACAAAGTGTCACAGTCTGTTCAGTGTTCTAATAACTAATTTCTAATACCAAAAAGCAAGGAGTACCTGAATTTAATTCCCAATATCTTTATTTCTGCAGTTCAGTGTTGCTTTATTTTTTGGTTGCTACAGTACCTTGAAGCTCATATCTGGTTCGCTATTGTCTTCACCCCTAGTCTTTATTGCCAACAAAATTTCCTCCCTCCCTCAGATGGTCTTTCTGAACTGTTATTCCCCAGATGTACAGCTTGCATATTTCCCAAGACTAAGTATCATTTTATTTCCTGTCAATAATTCTAACCTCCCTTGGTCTTGTTATACTATTTCTTTATCCACAATGATATTTGCAATACATTGCAATTTCATATCATCTGAAAATTTAATTAATGTGCCATCCAAAGCAGAAATAAAGTTGCTAAATAAAACTGGGACTAACACCAATGCTGGCTACACCTCCTTGGCTACTGCAATTTAACATAACTTTACTGATTGTCCTTCAGCCAGTTTTCCATCAGTGTGATGGTGCCAGTTTGAATTAGTTTTGTAAATAACAACAGGGGTTCTGTATTAAAAGTATTCAGTACAAGATATTATAAAAGTTGAATGTTACTTTTGCAGCCAGGTTGTATTTCAAGTCATGAAAACTTGCAGACCTAACTTAAGTGCCTTTGTTAGAAAGCTGAAGTCCTGAAATAGCAGAGGTTGTTTGAGATGTCTGCATGATGCTAGCAGATATTACACAGGTTCTGCAGGAAACCGTGATATTCTTCAGCTCCAGCCTGGAGACCACACAGGATACCCTACAGTATGAAGAGTGGCACTA
>NW_010972679.1:0-3061 GCF_000737465.1 Haliaeetus leucocephalus
TATTGTTCAGTTAAGTGAGACCTTGACAATACACCATTGTAGCTCAATCTCAGTAGATGGCTTTGGTATTCTCTGGGAAAATACACAAAGCACAGATAACTGTTATGGGGAGGTTTCATTTATCTTTAAATTCCAGGGGTTTTCATCTTCCAGTAGCTGCAGAAGTTAGGGTTAAGTATACTTAATACAGAGTTAGCAATATTATGTGTTGCTATGTCGGCTAACATGATGAAGTATCATAATATTTTAGCTTTGCTTATCAATGTTTTCAGATCGTTCTATATATACATTAAAGAAAGGAGGGAATTCTAGTAGAATTAGGACATGTTGGGTGCTCTGCTTTTGGTATGCAGGGTAGGCATTGAAAAGAAACAAAGCAGCAAAGATGAACTCTTTACAATTTTATAACCTTATGACATACTTTGGGCAGAAGCCTGAAGGTGATGGTAAAGCAAGTGAACAAAGTCAAGTGAGTGCAAAGTCAAAGTCAAATGACTAATGATGCCGTTGGCAACTTTTGTCAACCATCTGAGTTAGAAAGCCACAAAGCACGAAAACAGCGCAGGGCAGGAGGAATGTCTAGTGGCAACATAAAGTCAGGCTACCAGACAGGACATGGACACGTTACTGAGATCAAGTAAATGTCCTCTTTCCCTGAATCCATGGTGCTGTGTATAACTGAACCAGAAGACTTTACTGGGGAAGAGAGAGGTGTGCTAGAACAAAAATTTCTATCCATCTGCTTTGCTCATCCCACTTAGTGAGAAAATCTTGGATTCTCGGTCGCTAAGTGGCTTGGTTGCAGGCTGGCGACTCACCCTGGATTTTCCTGTGGTGATTTTCTATCAATTCTCCTCAAGACTACCATTTCTGATCAACTCCAAAGGTAACAGATTTACTACACCTATGATTTCATTCACTATAGCTGCTCCATCTTAACCTGAACACAGTACCCACAGGGAACAGAAGGTTTACATTATAGTATACAATACTGCATCTAAGGTTCTGAAATTCTCTTGTGTCCGTACACAACTCAAACCATCCATCTTCCAAAAGTATGACTCAGGCAGTACTTACAAACAGGAGGTTACAACATAAAATATTTCTAAAAAAGGTATTTTATAGTGCTTTGGAATTCGTATTTGGTTCAGATGTAATATTTCAAAGGAGACTAGAGACTAGTTACTGTGGGGAATACTGACAGGCAGATTGTCACTCATTTGTTTTTATTGGCGACTACTTAGTAAGCCCATCACTCAAGTTATTTTTTAGAAGGCCATTTAGAATTATGTTGGGAAGAATTGTATGTTATTTCAATTTACAGTCAAAATGCTTATTACTGAACACCTCCCGGAAATGTTCACTTATGCATGCATTGTTTATATGCACGGATAAAAACCTCCACACTTTTAACAAACTGAATATATCAGAGAATATAAATCTATCTATTATTCTCAGTTAGAAAAACAAAACCCTGTTTGAAAATTTACTAGAGTTAATTGACAACTTCTGCTGGCGCTTTCTGGAATTTAGTGAGAACAAACTCAACAAAGTTGTGATGTTAGTGAAACACCTAGGAAATATTTGCTATTAGCCTTTTTGTCTCACTTATCTTTAAAATAAAAGTATAAATATCTTCTAAGCTACCATTATTATCATCAAACAAGGGATAGTTTAGATTGTGCTGCAAACTTTTCTCACCTGAAACCTCAGACATATATCACATACTTTTCCTTTGTGCTTCTATACACAGTAACGCATTACTGTTCCTCACACTGACAAGTGCTAATTATATACCATGGCTTTCTGGAGGATACAGACCCTACAGCTGTCTGTTTTGGCACTGAGAATCTTTCTGTTCCTCCTCCATCTAATTGTCTACACATTAAAACATTAAAAATAATGTAAAGCTGGAAATAACAGGTGACAATTTCCTCTTCAAATCTCTCCTCCTTCCACAGAGCCTCAAAAACCTACAGCTCTTATTACCCCTTTCAGGGACCGCCCCTGCATTTTGTGACTATTATCCCTTATTTCTTTGTGACAGACCATGGATAGAAATATAGAACACTATCACACTATGCATGAGCTCAGTTCTTCAGTCTACAGGATGACTTATCTCTTCAAAAACATTTGGCCAATATACTGAGCAGCTTAGTAGCTTCAGCAGTTGAAATGTCACTACTCTGTACTTACGCAGATGTATCAGCCATTTACTCTCTAAATTCATGTTTGATACCTCATCTCCCAGTAATTTTGCACCTTGCTCCTCAATGATTCACACATAGACTTTTGTAATGTCACCGAACTAAACTAACAAACACAGAATCCCTAATCTCTCCCTCTGTTAAAGAAAAGAAAAAAGCAATGCTCTCCCCTTCCTAGTAAATGCAACAGAAAAAATTTAACTGAGACAAAGCAGCAATATATGGTTTACCCTTGGTTACCCAAAAAATATTGATAGAAATAAAGTAGTGCAATGCATGACACAGATTATTAAGCACAACTGCAACACAAATAATGTCAAACCCAACCTTTATAATTAATGTTATTGATTGCATAATTTTGAACTATTCAAAGACAAAAAATAATATAGTACAGCAATTATGTAATTATAATGATGTATTCAAATTTTTACATATGCTAATAATTCATAACAGATTCTTCCTTCAAGTACTTGAAATCTATGTTGATGCTTGATGCACTAAGACAGAACTTGTAATCAAATAGAGCACATAGCATCATTGTATTTAAAGTATTTCCATGGATACCACTACTAATGCATCTGAATACTTAAAAGATGTGAATGTATCTGTCCTCACAGGAAACTTCCAAAAAAGAAAAATTATTATTCCAATCTTTGACACAGAAAGCACAGAAACAAAGGCTTTAGTTATCAGAAAGCATTTAAGAACCTGCTTATCACCAAAATAGAGCTGGTAGCCTGTAATCTTAAGGATCTTCACAGAATGGCTGAGGTTAGGAGGCCTCTCTGGAGTTTGCTTAGTCCAATCCCTGGCTCTGAGCACTGGCGCACAAGGCAGGGTGCCCAGGACAACAG
>NW_010972679.1:3695-18247 GCF_000737465.1 Haliaeetus leucocephalus
TAAACCTAATGGGTTCATCAGGCATGATTTCCCTTGCTACTGCTCTTCAGGATCCTGAACTCCACCATCTCATGGTCACTGCATCAAGACTGCTCCCAACCTCCATGTCTTCAAGCAGTCCTTCCTTGGTTTTAAGTACCAGCTCTAGCAGTGCATCTTCCCCCATTGGCTTCTCCATCACCAGTGTCAGGAAGTTATCACCCATGCCCTCACTGTGCCCTGCTATGCTGTCTCCTCCACAGATATCAGGGTGGTTCAAAACATGTTTGCCAACAGAAAACAAAACAAAGATGATTAGCTCTTTCAGAGTTAGTACTTAAGTTACTTTCAAACTGAAGTGCTTCTCCACGTTGTACCCTAGTGATTACACAGGCCATTAGATATTACAAAGAAAAAAAACCCACACCATAACTTTGGTCAGTAACTCATGTAATTAGGACAAATGTGTATGAGTATTAGAAGATGTTTTGCATTCAATGTACAACACTATATAGAAGGATAAAACAATAAATGATGAAAAATGCTGAAAAAACATTTTCAATGTAGTAGCCAAAGAGAATTGATTGAGGGTTAAACAAACTATATTCAACTTACTGCCTAGCAAAAAATACAGCACACTGGATGAGTCAAGAGTGTCTATATGGTTTATGAATAGCACTTAGAATACTCTTCCTATGAGAATAATAATGATATGGAAATACAAAGCTCAAGCATTTACAAAATGGATGCTTGTATATTTATGTCATCAGACAAGCACTGTGTGTCTGAATCTAATTTCTATGCAACTGTTTCAAGCTAATTTGTACCAAAATCCATTTAAAATACACATATCATTTTGCTAGTAGTTTTTCCACATGTTGGCTTAAGTGTGCACATATTCATGTTACATGTTGTGTACACATATTTTTATATACACATGCAGAAATCTTCCAGTTAGTTCAGCAGTTCAACCATATATAGTACGTATATAAACTATATACAAAGCATATATATAATATATATATAAAACATAAATTTGTGTGTACACACCATTAACGAGACCTACTTGATTACCTGTTAGAATGAAATTACACACCCTATCAGGAAACCCCACATTTAAAAATTGCGGAGAAGTATTAAAAAAGCCGCTATGAATTTCCTCAGTTAAACATTATCTACCGCCTTCCCTCTCCACCCTTCAAAAAAAAAAAAAATCCCAATGCAACAAAACTGCCAAAAGCTACTACACAAGCTATTTGCAAATTGATGTTGTATGGGATTTACTGAAGGCAAAGATTAACATAAAGTAGAAATAGCCTTTTTCTTTTTTTTCACATAAGCATAATTTATTACACATGCTCCTAGGCTAATACGTTACACGTGAAGTTTCAGTTAGAAATAATTTTTACAAAGAAGTTGTAGGTCCCTTGGGAAGCTCATCTTCTAAAAGAAAAAATGAACCTTAATCAGAGACTCTGTTACCACTGCACACACAAATAATCCAAGTATTGCGTATTTTCCTTTCAGATTACAGAAAGTTTCTGTTAATACACAGAGTAAGACTTATGTATAATATGGTACCAAAATTGCAAGTTTTTCTCTAGGCAGTAGATAATTTGAGCTATTACAGCTGATTGTTATTGCACAGTGGTTTTTAATTGGACTTCTTCAGTGAATACAGTAATTTATGTTCATTTTGTAATGCTGTTACCCATATAATGTCATCTATAGGGTTTGCCCATCACCACTATCAGATCTGCCCAGAAAATCTATTGCCATATACCATTTATATCAATATTGCAATTTAAAGTGTGCAGAATTTTAGACATAATATAGATTTGCTGGCCCTGTGTTCAACTTTCTTGATGAGAAAAATCTAGATACAGTGTGGTTTTTTTTCCAGAATATATTGATTCTGAGTTCCCAAAGCACAGGTAATCCAAGAACATGCATACATCTGCAGGTAGCCAATGAAAAAGAAAACTAGCAATGTTTTGTCTTGCCTAGGACACAGTGACAACTTTATGCTGGCCTGGCTGGAATACCTGCAGTCTCAGGAGAGAAAGATTTCTGAAGTGTAGCAGAGTTCAACTGAAAGAAAACAAAAGTCATCGCTCTTTCTAGGATTCCTTACATTAGGCAGGAGAAAGAAAGAAGGTGAAGCCTAGCTGCAAGGATTCAAGTGCATCACTGTCCTTCTATGCATCAAGGAGAGTACATAACATACATGCCTCACTAGCTACAGCTCTTTTTGACAAAATCCTGCAGCCACAAAGAACTAATGAAAAAGCCTGCCACTAGATTCCCACATGGAGCCTGGAATTGCCTAGAGCAAAGAACAGCAGCCCTAAGAGACAGAGAAAAAAATCCTTACAGGAAGCTGATTAGGTACCAGTAAAAAGAGCAGTGGTGAACAAGCTCTTTCTCTCCATTCTCACCAAGCACACAGCTGGGAGAAAGCTTCACAGTGACTGACATTGCCTCCAACAAAGGCCGGAGGACGAAGGTACTTTTCCCTGAAAAAGATAAATTTCAAAGGGCAGCATTGCCAGAGGTACCATCGTTCCATTTTCTAACTATATGCTTACTCTCCAATTAACAAAGAAAAGGTGAAGAATCAGCTTGAGTCACTGCTGTAGACACAAAGTCAGTTTCTGCATATGGCAAGAAGCAACCCCAGTGGTAGATTGCCAGATACTGCACTAGTGTGATTAACAGAGCTGTAGTCATGCTAAAAAATAAACTGTTCATGACACGTCTCTAAGGACAAAGATAAGGTTGTCTAAAGTGAGGCAGAACTATGATAAAATATGATTCATCAAGAGACTTAGTATTCACTGCATTTAGATCAAGAAGTTCAGTAATTTCAATTTTATTTACTTCATTCTAACACTTACATCCTATACAATCTCTCTTTCTTCAGAGATAGTGAGCTTTAGAGTCTTATGTGAGAACAAGTTCCTTATTTAGAAGAAATAACTAGCTTTGTGTATTTTTATAATGGTTGGGTCAATGTCACTAACAAATATTTAAATTGGTCTCCACAAATTTTTAAAAGCTTTAGACAGACATTAATATCTTCAATAATAGAATTAACATCTGATTTTATGAAACATCACTGTCAAAATTTTTTCCAAAGTCTATCAAACCTTGCTCTCAAGGGTGCCTTGTCAATTCAATTTCCAACAGACTAATGCATCTGAGACAAAAAATTGATCTTTTCTACTCTTGCATATTTGTAGATTTAAGTGAATTAAAATTTTTACCCTTTACTGTTACAATCAAATTTGTAAACCAAATTATCTTTACATGTAACTCAAAGAACTTTAGTTTTAACTTTCAGTATACAGATGTTTCTACCAATTCCTTCTACTTGGAACTTTGCATCTGAACAGGCAAGGGCACAAATTGCTGCTGGAGTATTTTATATTCAGGTATACAGTGAACCACATCAGTTACTTGACTCAATCCAGTGTTTCTTATAATCAGCAAGAGGTCCCTCACTGATAGAGTAATTGTGTTCTTGAAGAGTAAAAAATCATGACCAGGCTCTTTTGCTTTCTTTTCCTGTCTCTTCTATAAGTAATTTATGTTCCCACACCTCAGATCATAGGGATTATGATCATTCTTCTCCCTTGACCAACCAGGATAAGCCAGAAAAGAAAAAAAAGTTTTTATTCATGTGAATGTCCTTGGACAATCTCGTACTGGCCAGACACCATCTAGGCCTTAATTCCAAATTGCCTGCCAAAGAAAATGTGCCGGTAGCCCCACACTCCCTGCTCTCTTCAAAATCCATCTGTTAAAAAAAACAATCCAGCATTAACCATTAATCATTCTGCATCTGTTCTTTATTGAACTTACTCCTACTCTTTTGAGTTTTGGGGGTTACCTGTAAGTTGCTTGAAGCACTTTCTGCTTTTTTTCGTACCTGTCTCCTACTCTAATTATTTTAAAGAGTCATACACATTACAATGCGATGTAAATAATTATCAGCAAAATCCAAAAAATAAAATCAGAGGAAAACTGCGTTCATAGTCTGTAACAATTGCTCACAAACAGAATTATGACACTTAGTATGAGCAGTTATTTTTTTTGTTTCTGCTCTGTGGATAGGACTTCAAAACTTCCTAGCTTCCTGACACAACTAAAACTGTTCCCAAATACGTAAATCAAAGGATTTATTTTCCTGTGGTTTTAAACCAGCAATTTTTGGAAATCATTGGGGCTGCATTCCTGAATTTTCAAAAATAAGTGATAAATTTGGGACCCAAGGATTTGGATACCTATACTTGAAAGACTAGACCCATTTCTTATGAGCCAAGCCTACTCAATGCACTCTGACTAGCTGCTGTGACAGTTAACAGATTTCTGGGCAAGACATTTCATGTTTTCACTTTAGGTTCTAAAATGGTTTGAGTCTCCTCAACTACAACTCTAAGTGACCGATACACTAGATGGTTGCACTGCCATCCAGAGGGACCTCGACAGGCTGGAGAAATGGGCTGACAGGAACCTTGTGAAGTTCAACAAGGGGATGTGCAAAGTCCTGCCCCTGGGGAGGAACAACCCCAGGCACCAGTATATGGCTGGCAGTCACCCAGCTGGAAGGCATCTTTGCCCTGGCGGTCCTGGTGGACACCAAGTTGAACATGAGCCAGCAATGTGCCCTTGCAGCAAACAAGGCTAATGATATCCTGGGCTGCATTAGAAGGAGTGTTGCCAGCAGGTCAATGGGCCACCAGTGGAGGTGGTCTTTCCCCTCTACTAAGCACTAGTGGTAAGGCCAAATTAGGAGTGCTGGGTCCAGTTCTGGGCTCCCCACTGCAAGAGAGACATGGACGTACCGGAGAGTCCAGTAAAGGGCCGTTAAGAAGATTAAGGGACTGGAGCATCTCTCTTATGGGTAAAGGCTGAGAGAGCTGGAACTGTTCAGCCTAGAGAAGTAAAAGCTCAGGGGGAACCTCAATGGATACAAATACCTGTAGGGAGGGTAATAAAAATGGGAGAGCCAGGCTCTTCCCAGTGGTGCCCAGTGAGAGGACACTGAAACACAGGAGGCTCCATCTGAACATAAGGAAACACTTTTTTTCACTGTGAAGGTGACTGAGCGCTGGCACAGATCGCCCAAGGAGGTTGTGGAGTCTTTCACCTTGGAGTTATTCAAAAGCCATCTGGACATGGTCCTGGGCATGGTAACTCTAGGTGGCCCTGCTTAAACAGATCAGATGACCTCCAGACGTCCCTTCCAACCTCAACCATTCTGTCATTCTGTGAACTCTAAAACACAGGACTGAGCTATGTTCCTGCTTTGCAGACTGTGTTTCAATGAATACCCAAACACATGCCTGTGAAAATTACTTCTTACACAGGGTTTCATGCAATACACAGTGTAATAAAGAAAGCTAGGAATGGATAAACCAACGGAAATCCTGCTTGACTACAACTTGATACCACACAGGATGGAAATAACAGCTCGTGCAAAGATTTGGGATTCAGATACGAGTGTTTTTGGCAATCAAGTGTAAATGCTTGCAAGTAGAAAGAAGTGAGATGTTAAAAAAAAAAAAAAAAAAACAGAAACATCCAGGACACGGTAAAAACATGTCTTTTTAATAAAGCCTTGAAACAGATATACAACAGATATCAGGCTCTGTTTACATTAGTATCTATTGACAGTTTGAAAAGATATTCCACAGTACAAGAGTGCCACAGGAATCTAATGAAAATATTCAGGATCATCAAGGCTGCATACATAAATGAGAAATGATCTTCACAAGTGAAGAATTAGAAAGAAGTACAGTTCACTGCTGTTTTCCAATATCTGACATTACCACACTCACAAGCAGCAGCACAGAGACACTACAGACACCACCCTCACACAGAAAGGAGAAAATTGTCTACAAGACTTCTTCCTAGGAACTTAAAAGTTACCAGGAAAACCACCTGAAATCTGCCTAAACCATTGCAAGTTATCTTTTTTTGTAAAAAAGCTGCTCTTGAATACATGTGATGTAGTTGTCTGGGTTTCCGGTTCTATTATGCAGCTACCAGCTTTCAGATGTACCTTTTATAGACCTGCTTCTTGATCTGGCTGATGACAATGTTTTATTGAACAAAGATAACAAGCAAAGGTAAGTAATAATAAAGGTAACAAGCAAAAACTCAGTAACTAGGAAAACAACAAGGCAAGAAGGAAGAGCTCAGTTTACCATAGACTTTTCAACTTGTGCTATAAGTTCAGTACAATATTATTTATCAAATTCTTCTCCATGAAACTCATCTTGCAAAGCACAACACACCCTTCTGCAACTACTCACAACAACAAAGCTAAGACACTGCATGTAGCAGAGGAACAATAGCATGTGAAAAGCAAACTGTATGAAACCTGCATGGTACTGCAGCACAAAGGTACAGAACAGCTTCTTCAGGAGAGTGATCAGTGCTTATTTTATTTTTATTCATGTATGGGTACATCATCATCCAGATGAAACAGGTGCTCCTGCTTTTTTTTTTATACAACTGATAAACAGCACAGCATGTGTTATTGTGTAGCCACTTCATCTTAAGAAAGTCTTACACATGGGGTGTAAGAGAAGCATGAGCTTACTCACATCAGAACTCCCAAAACAATAATCAATGCAGGTATTACTGCAGAATTCTGCTTTCTTTATTCTGAGTCATGTAAACAATTACCCAAGTCAAATTGCACATTTTATCTGAGCAACAGGAACAACAGTTTCTGTACATGCTTGAACAGAGTTCTACCTTGCCTATACTTTGCTTTAATTATTATGATAAAATCTTTACAGCTGTTACAATCCCACCCAAATGCTATTTGGGATCCTGCAGTGAGTTTCACTGGGCTGCAAATCTTCAAGAAAACCTCATGCCCAATTACACACCAGTGAATGCTTTTGTTCACACTTACATTGATCCACCATGATGTTAAACAGAGAGCTAAAATAAGACATCTTTCATGCAATCCAGACTTTTCCAAGTAGTTAAAAAATAGGAAAATATGTGTTATTAACTAGATAACTGTATTGCACAGATCACTGGTCAAATATGTTTTTGGTTTGGGTTTCAAATTAACATTTTTTTAAAGCACCTGTTTTCCACAGAACATTTCTAATTTTGTCCTTAACTTCGTGCCCTCTTGTCCCCCCATTTTCCAGAAATGGGCAGAAGAACAATTCTTTTATTAATCAAAGGCGCATATACTGACCACTGTGATAAAAGCATCCCCAGTAAGAACTTTGCTAAGTTTCATTAACTCATATAGTTGAAATAAGATATTTGAATATACGTAGTCATATAACAGAAGGTAATCACCAGTTTGTCTATTACTTGAAATGCATCTCAGAAACCAACCCTTCACACTGATGATCATTTGTAGCTAACAGGAACAATTTAAAGTTTGCTAAAATCCTTTCAGCATTTGTTCTCTGGAGAACATTGAAATAATGTTTAATATCAAGTAAATGACAAAATTCATATTGTCAGCCTTTAAGTTCTTAGAACCGGTCTTTCATACATTGCAGGGGGCATGAGAAACAACAATCCAAGCATAATGAGCCAACAAAAGATCATTAAGTTTTACCTCAGCTTTGAGTCACTTTTTTTTTAAGCAGCACTATTCACTGGCAGCTTTGTTATTGCTTTTAATATGTACTCTTGTAAGAAATTTAACAAAAAAGAAGGTAGAAATAAATACTGACAAGTAATGTGACTGAAGAGGCTAAGCACTGCGTCACATATGTCAAAATATGTATGCTACCCTACCAAAATACATATAGTAGCCTGTCACGTGAACAGTAAACCATGAGTGCAATAGAAAAGGAGAGATTTTTTTTAAAAAAACAACAAACCAACAAGACATTCCTTCATCAGCTCCTCCGAGCAGCCTCTGGGGTAGCTACAAACATGGCATGCTCCCTCATCCAACAGGCAGCTCACAAGAAAACCTCTCGGGTGCCCCAGCAACATGTGGCCCATGAGGGCACACACTATATTTCACAGCTGGGGGCTTCTATGAGTGTTCAGGACCATGCTTGCTTGCACATTCTTGCACACAAAATAATCCCGTGTTTTAGCTGTGCTGCAGCAAGTTGAATGTAACAACACTAGCATCAACTCTTGAAGAGCTGCAGCAGGCAGCTATTATAGCCAGTGATGCAGGCAAAAATAGCAAAATATATTTTCCTTTATTCATTTAAGCTTTTCTTTAAGGCTATATCAACACTTCAGCTGCTTTATACTATTCTGAAGTACTTCAAGAATGCTAGCTTGTGAAATTGATTTAAAGTTGCTCTTCATTTTCAGGGCATTGCAAATTTGATGTATACAGTCCATTTTTCTCACCCATCATCCTTAACACTGCCTGATTTGTTGTGGTCTCCTGCATTTTATTGCACATCTGCTTCATTAATTTCTCCTAAACTCTCAAGAGCATAATACAAGATTATACATACTCTACTATTTTCCAGCCTATCTTCAGCAAATTGACATGTATTCAGGGCTTATAAGAGGGGAGGAGGGGGTGTCATTGTGTAACAACACATATGTGAAAGCACAATGCATATCTGTGCTACTTACAAAAAGGTTCAAAACATACAGGCTTCCAAGTAGTCATCAATTAATAGTTTAGCAATGAAATTGTCACGGTTTAACCCCAGCCAGCAACTAAGCACCACGCAGCCACTCACTCACTTCCCCCCCTCCCCCACCCAGTGGGATGGGAGAGAAAATCAGGAAAAGAAGTAAAACTCGTGGGTTGAGAAAAGAACGGTTTAATAGAACAGAAAAGAAGAAACTAATAATGATAATGATAACACTAATAAAATGACAACAGTAATGATAAAAGGATTGGAATGTACAAACGATGTGCAGTGCAATTGCTCACCACCCACCGACCAACACCCAGCTAGTCCCCAAGTGACGATTCCCCCCGCCCCCACTCCCCCCAGTTTATATACTAGACATGACGTCACATGGTATGGAATACCCCATTGGCCAGTTTGGGTCACCTGCCCTGGCTCTGTCCTGTGACAACTTCTTGTGCCCCTCCAGCTTTCTCGCTGGCTGGGCATGAGAAGCTGAAAAATCTTTGACTTTAGACTAAACACTACTTAGCAACAACTGAAAACATCAGTGTGTTATCAACATTCTTCGCATACTGAACTCAAAACATAGCACTGTACCAGCTACTAGGAAGACAGTTAACTCTATCCCAGCTGAAACCAGGACAGTATCCACCCCTTATTCTATACCATTGACGTCATGCTCAGTTCCCATACCTTTAGTTACATTCTGATCAATCATCATCACCTTTCCATCCCTTTGAGACATATGAACAATGAGATAGATATATATAGATATATATATATATCTATATATGTATGCACACACAGAGATATCATTCCTTTAGTTTATAGGTCGTGTTCATAAAATGTGCATTGAGTTCATTTAGTTTCCGACTCTGGGCTCCATCTGTCATACCAGTCTGTCTGGGCAGGAGGGATGGTGCAAAGTCCTCTCAGTCAGTAGAGCAGAATTGGGCTTCAGTGCAGTGTGACGAGCAGGTGACATTTGACGCAGCAGGAGGATGGTGTGCACCGTTGGATTGTTGCATGCTGGAGTCAGTTCTGGTTCCATCACTACTGTGCTTTGCTCAGTTTTATCACAGTTCATTCTTGCTTGATCTAAGTGATTCTTACTGTAGTACTATGGATATAGCATATAACAATTATAGTAATGATAACATACAGTAGCAGGGGTATATAGCAACTAATATCATACAGTTCAATTCGGGCTATTTTCACCTAAAATTAAATCCCCTTGAGGCACACATGGGACTTCTCTATCTTTTCGCATCACCCGCCAAGCGCACCCAGGCCCTTGAGCAAAAGCAATCCCACGAATGGGTTTACCTTTGCCTGAGGCAGGAGTAACCCAGACTGTCTTCCCTAACATATTTTTTATGTGCACTACAGGGACTTTATCCCCTTCTACAGTATGTAAAAATTCTGACTGGGCAGGGCCACTTTGATTGGCAGATCCTCTGGTGTTGACTAACCAGGTGGCTTTTGCTAAATGTGTATCCCAATGTTTGAAAGTTCCACCCCCTCATTGCTCTCAATGTAGTCTTTAACAGTCCATTGTATTGCTCAATTTTCCCAGAGGCTGGTGCATGATAGGGGATATGATACACCCACTCAATGCCATGCTCTTTGGCCCAGGTGTCTATGAGGTTGTTTCGGAAATGAGTCCCGTTGTCTGACTCAATTCTTTCTGGGGTGCCATGTCGCCACAAGACCTGCTTCTCAAGGCCCAGGATAGTGTTCCGGGCGGTGGCATGGGGTACAGAATATGTTTCCAGCCATCCGGTGGTTGCTTCCACCATTGTAAGCACATAGCGCTTGCCTTGGTGAGTTTGTGGAGTGTGATATAGTCAATCTGCCAGGCTTCCCCATATTTATATTTCAGCCATCACCCTCCATACCACAGGGGCTTCAGCTGCTTGGCTTGCTTAATTGCAGCACATGGTTCACATTCATGAACAACCTGTGCGATAGTGTACATGGTCAAGTCCACCCCTTGATCACGAGCCCATCTATATGTTGCATCTCTTCCATGATGACCTGAGGTGTCACGGCCCTACCGACCCATAAATAGCTCACCCCTATGTTGCCAGTCCAGATCCACCTGAGCCACTTCAATCTTGGCAGCCTGATCCACCTGTTGGTTATTTTGATGTTCTTCAGTGGCCTGACTCTTGGGTATGTGAGCATCTACGTGACGTACTTTTACAACCAGATTCTCTAGCCGGGACACAATATCTTGCCAAAGTGTGGCAGCCCAAATGGGTTTACCTCTGCGCTGCCAGTTGGTCTGCTTCCATTGCTGTAACCACCCCCACAGGGCATTTGCCACCATCCATGAGTCAGTATAGAGATAGAGCACTGGCCACTTTTCTCTTTCAGCAATATCTAATGCTAGCTGGATGGCTTTCACCTCTGCAAACTAACTCGATTCACCTTCTCCTTCAGCAGTTTCTGCGACTTGTCGTATAGGACTCCATACAGCAGCCTTCCACCTCCGATGCTTTCCCACAATGCGACAGGATCCGTCAGTGAACAGGGCATATTGCCTCTCATTTTCTGGCAGTTTATTATACAGCGGGGCCTCTTCAGCACGTGTCACCTCCTCCTCTGGCGACATTCCAAAGTCTTTGTCTTCTGGCCAGTCCGTGATCACTTCTAAAATTCCTGGGCGACTGGGGTTTCCTATGCGAGCCCCTTGTGTGATCAGTGCGATCCACTTACTCCATGTGGCATCAGTCGCGTGATGTGTAGAGGAAACTTTCCCTTTGAACATCCAGCCCAGCACTGGCAGTCGGGGTGCTAAGAAGAGCTGTGTTTCAGTACCAACCACTTCTGAAGCGGCTCAAACTCCTTCATATGCGCCAATATCTCTTGTTCAGTTGGAGTATAGCGAGCCTCAGATCCTCGATATCCTCGACTCCAAAACCCCAGGGGTCAGCCCTGGGTCTCCCCAGGTGCTTTCTGCCAGAGGCTCCAGGTAGGGCCATTCTCCCCAGCTGCAGTGTAGAGCACATTTTTAACATCTTGTCCTGTCCGGACTGGTCCAAGGGCTACGGCATGAACAATCTCCCGTTTAATTTGTTCAAAGGCTTGTTGTTGCTCAGGGCCCCATTTAAAATCATTCTTCTTCCGGGTCACTTGATAGAGAGGGCTTACAATCAAACTGTAATTTGGAATATGCATTCTCCAAAACCCCACAACACCTAAGAAGGCCCATGTGTCCTTTTTATTAGTCAGGGGAGACATAGCTGCTATTTTATTAATCACATCCATTGGGATCTGACGACGTCCATCTTGCCATTTTATTCCCAAAAACTGGATCTCCTGTGCAGGTCCCCTGACCTTACTTTATTTTATGGCAAAACCAGCTTTCAGAAGGATTTGGATTATTTTCTTCCCTTTCTCAAAGACTTCTTCTGCCATGTTGCCACATACGATGATGTCATCAATGTACTGCAGGTGTTCCGGAGCTTCACCTTTTTCCAGTGCAGTCTGGACTAGTCCATGGCAAATGGTGGGGCTGTGTTTCCACCCCTGGGGCAATCGATTCCAAATGTACTGGACACCCCTCCAAGTAAAGGCAAATTGTGGACGACACTCTGCTGCCAGAGGGATTGAGAAAAACACATTAGCAATGTCAATTCTGGCATACCACTTGGCTGCCTTTGACTCTAGTTCGTATTGAAGTTCTAGCATATCTGGAACAGCAGCACTCAGCGGTGGTGTAACTTCATTCAGGCCGCGATAGTCAACTGTTAGTCTCCACTCCCCATTAGACTTTCACACTGGCCATATGGGACTATTAAAGGGTGAGCGGGTTTTGCTGGTCACTCCTTGGCTCTCCAGTTGACAAATCAATTTATGGATGGGAATCAGAGTCTCGACTGGTGCTATATTGCTGCCGGTGCACCGTCGTGGTAGCAACTGGCACTTGTTCTTCAACCTTGAGCAACCCCACAATCGAAGGGTCTTGAGAGAGACCGGGCAGGGTAGACAGCTGTTCAGTGCCCTCTGTCTCCAAGGCAGCTATACCGAAAGCCCATCGATACCCCTTTGGGTCCTTAAAATACCCTCTCCTGAGATAGTCTATGCCAAGGATACACGGAGCCTCTGGACCAGTCACAATGGGGTGTTTCTGCCATTCATTCCCAGTTAGGCTTACTTCAGCTTCCAATACAGTTAACTCTTGGGATCCCCCTGTCACACCAGAAATACAAATGGGTTCTGCCCTTTTATAACTTGATGGCATTAGACTACACTGTGCACTGGTGTCTACTAGAGCCTTATATTCCTGTGGGTCTAACGTGCCAGGCCATTGAATCCACACAGTCCAATAGACCCAGTTATCCCTTTCCTCCACCTGGCTGGAGGCAGGGCCCCTCTAATTCTGGTCAGAGTATCCAGTACTCACTTCTTGTAAAATTGGCTCAGAAGTCCTTTCAAGAAGATCGGAAATAAAATCAGCCCTTCTACTCTGTTTGGAAACTGGAGCGGCATTTTTCCTGGTAGAATCCCCTTTTGTGGTGGTTTTTCCTCGCAGCTCACGTACCTGTGCATTTAGGACCGAGGTAGGTTTTCCATCCCATTTCCTCATGTCCTCTCCATGATCACATAGGTAAAACCACAGGGCACCTCGTGGTGTGTACCTTCTATATTCTCTCTCTTGGGCAGAGGAGCGCTCACTCCTAATAGCTGAGACATTGGTCCTTACACGTGTGGAGTAGGACATATCCTCTTTGAATTGCTGGAAATCCTCGGACAGCTTCTCCACAGCCGCAATGCAGGCTTGTAGGGAGGAGGAGAGATTTTCTTCGTATTGACGGAGTTGGTGAGCCACTTCCTCCACTGTCGGTGCCTCTTCATCCTTCCAGGCCATTATTGCCAATGCGTTGGCATAGGATGATGGTGCGCTCCATACAAACTTCTGCCACATGGGACTTCGTCTGGATCTTTGGGTAATTGTGCGTTGTCTGGGTCATGATGAATCATCTCTAGCATGGCTAATTCCCTCAGATATTGGATACCTCTTTCCATGGTGGTCCACTTGCTTGATTGACATATAACATCTTCCTTAAAGGGGTAGCTTTCCTTCACACTTGACAGGAGTCACCTCCAGAGGCTGATGGCTTGTGTCCCTTTTCCAATTGCCTTGTCAATGCCACCTTCCCTGGCAAGCGATCCCAGCTGCTTGGCTTCCCTACCTTCTAATTCCAAGCTATTAGCCCCATTGTCCCAGCATCAGAGGAGCCAGGTGATAATATGCTCACCTATACGGCGGCCGAAATCTTTTCGCATATTCCGCAGCTCACTCAAGGATAGGGACTGGGTTATTACCTCTGGTTCTGCCTCTTCCTCTGGTTCCTCTGATGACCCTGGCTCATCTTCCTCCTTCGCTAAGTGAACTGATTTTTTTGTATATTTCTTTTTCTGTACAGGGGCAACTGATACTGATGCAGGTTGGTCCACTGGTTCAGTTGCAGTATCGCTTGCTGGGTTTTGGATAACCGCAGTGTCTGTTGCCTGGGTTTGGGTAGCTGCAGTGCTTGTCGCCAGGGCTGGAGGGACCACAGTGCCCGTCACCACGGTCTGGGTGCCTGCAATGCTCCTTGCCGGGCCTGGAGGGGCCGCAGCGCCCGTTGCCGAGGTTTGGGTGGCCGCAGTGCTCATCGTTTTGTTGTTAGGTCCAGAGACTTTCTCTTCCCCTTGAGGGTACTGAGTGGTGTCGAACAGGGCTCGATAGGCATGGGCCAGGCCCCAGCATGTTGCAGTAATTTGTATCTCTCTGGAGTTGCCAAGGCGACAGCATACCTTTTCCAAATATTTTACTAGTTCTTCCGGATTCTGCACTTGTTCAGGGGTGAATTTCCAAAACATTGGAGGTGCCCACTTCTCTACGTACTTGCCCATACTACCCCACACACCCTGCCACTCATAATTATCCAGCCTCGGGGCAGATCTCTGGGTGAT
>NW_010972679.1:18443-18898 GCF_000737465.1 Haliaeetus leucocephalus
TTTCCAAGGAGGAAAGGTAAATGGTGTAATTATTAATAGTTTCCCACAGATGGCTCCCGCAGTATAAAGGTGACAATGCTAAGTGCAAATACCGGATTAATCCCACAGCCGATGACTTTATCATACCATAAACCAGAGTTATACCATACATCAAAGCAAAAACCTTAATCCACCTCCCATGGACAATAAGCAGCAGAAGAGGGACTACATACAGCAAGCAAGGTGATACATAACAGAACTTTAAAAACCAGAGCAACAACTCTAAGAACACATAAATCAACATAGTGACCAGTGAGTATTAGACCAATATAATGAATGCTTAGAACAAATTTGTTTTAACAAGCTCTGGTCAGGTTTGTCATTATCTCAACCCTTCGTGCCCCATGTTGGGCGCCAAAAGGACTGTCGTGGTTTAACCCCAGCCAGCAACTAAGCACCACGCAGCCGCTCACTCA
>NW_010972679.1:18909-19621 GCF_000737465.1 Haliaeetus leucocephalus
ACTGTCCCGATCCAATATTGGGGAGGGTTGTTAAATGATCCCGAGAGCGAGATTAAGACACAAACGAGGTCAGATGCTGTACAACCTTACAAGTTTTATTTCCTATAACAACTGATAATAGCGACAGGACAGAGGGAGGAAGGAGAAAAAGAGGCAGACCTAAGCATGTGAACGGAAGAGAGGTAGCAGGACTAGTTACCACCACCACGAAGCCAGCAACGTCCCGCTGAGTCGGTTCTGATGCCGGTGATGGACGGTCCAAGTTCCAGGTTCCAGCAGACAGGTGATGCCAAAGTCCCAGTTCCAAGCGCTGCAGTCCCTTTTCAGTCCTTTCAGTTCCCTTTTCGTTCCTTTTTGTCTTTTTGTTCCTTTTCAGTTGTTCGAGAGAGGAGTACGCAGTTCTTTTATTGTCCTGGTCCCCACAATTTCTCTGAAGAGTCCACCCATTTCCATGGAGCTCATTATCATACGTGCCACCCCGTGTTCCTCCATGGGTGCATGCCCAGGTGTTCACGGTGGTTTCTTCACCTTGCTCGTGGGCAAGCACAGCTTGGTAGGCACTGCTAGCTTCAGGCGGATATGGTGGTTTCTTCAGGGACATTTTGTTTCCTTCAGCGCGTGCTCCCCCACAGCAACAGGATGTTGAGGCTAGCAGATGGTAACTGTGCAGCAGCAATGTAGAGACAAACATAGTCCAACACAGTCTCTTACA
>NW_010972679.1:20356-24759 GCF_000737465.1 Haliaeetus leucocephalus
CATAGCACTGTACCAGCTACTAGGAAGACAATTAACTCTATCCCAGCTGAAACCAGGACAGAAATGAAGGTCACTACATCAGTAGGATGAATTTCATGGAACAGATGGACCTAATGTCTAGCTCTCCCAAATGATGAAGCCAGGTTATCTGAAAGAATCAGAGCCTCTTACCTTACCAGGAGACTGAATTTTAAAATAGCATTTAGGGGCAGCGAAGTCAATGAAATTCATTTTTGCTGATGTTATCCAGGAAGTCTCCTCCTTATGAATACTACATAGAATGGCATTATTTTTTCAGATTCTCAAACCTCAGATCTCCCTGTTCTTCAGAAACAAGTGATAAAAAAACTATTTACAATTAATCAAAAATATTATGAGCAACAACTAAAATGTAGTAAGTTAAAAAAGCTAAAGTTGTAATGTATGCAACCGATTAGGAATTTAAGCAATCCAGAAACTACTCACCAGTAAAAAAACTCTCTACCATAAGATAACATTTGAAACAGTATGATATTTGACAATTCACTTCTAAACATGCTGTAAATGCTCTGCTTCTGTCGTAAGTCTCCCTGTCCTATATTCATATAAAAAAACCCCTCACCTTTAACTATGGAGTGAGAACAAATGCCCTTTGAGAACACAGAAAACAAGTCACTCCTATAGCCCTCCACCAGTCTTTGACAGGTCAGTGATGACTACATCAATCTTACTGGTGACAAAATATTTCTCTTTTTATTTCAAATATTTAAAGATAGGACTACATCTCCCAGAACTCCAGCTTACCTGAACAGTGTCTATAAACCAGGTTTGCATTGTCAGTAAACATTCAAGAAACTGTGATGCTGATGCAATTCAAAGTAGCCCTTCTTTTGCTATAAGCCAAGCCAACTTTTTTCCCTCAGGAGCCAGTAGGACAGCTCAAGAAAACTGGAAGATAGTATGCACTGGGTTTGCTTCCTTCAACCTCCAGCATCCCTCCAACTTTGAAGACAAACAGAGGAAAATGGCAGGACACAGTGCTCTTGGTATGAGCCTGACAAAGATGGTTAGAGAATTTTCACATGTCCTTTTCTGATAGGAAAGTCTGAATACTATCTCTACCTCAATGCAAGAGGGGCTTGAATGGAGAGTAATTGCTCCTTTTTGGTGCATTACAGGCATTTCCAGACTTACAGAGGTAGTAATTTCTACTTAGAAAGAAAGTGTAAAATTTATAGCCAGTATTATCTGTGTGACATTGCGTACATATCAGACATGAGAGTCAGGTATTTTACTAAATCACATCAAAACATGTTGCAAATACATGCAAAAATACAGGTAAAGAACAAGTCTTGAAAGAAAAAGGGGTAACCTTTCTGACATATAAACCCAGACATTTTTCTACAGAAAAATGTCTCTAAGCATCCCTGTTTTTTTGCCAGTACAATACTTAAATATTTTTACTGCATGTCTTAAACAGCATAACACAATAGGTCTGAAATTTACTTAACATCCTGGTTTATTTAAAATGCCAGCTCAGGGCTAACTCACATCATATTATTTTATTTCAAACACAAAGGCACCATTTTTGTTTTCCTGCAAGCTCTGAACTCCTGTGACATACTACAGATGTAAGAGTAAAAAGTAGTCTTTATAAAGGACTAAAAAATTACAACTACCCAGAGATCTTGTTTGATCACTTCTACTATTTGGGCAGAATTCATCTCACCTAACTTACCTATCTTTAAATACCTATCAAAGAATAGAATGAATCGCTTCCAGTCAGAGGTTTCTCTTACTCTCCACTGATCAGGCAAAGCCTACACGATCAGCTAATCTGTAAACATACATTTGAAAATACATCAGGTAACTGAAATGTGTCATGTTTTTTTCTCCTTCCAGGAAGGCAGCTCTGAAATACAGACTTCAAACACACTTACAACCTATGGAGGACAGTGACAATTTTACTGCAACATAAATAAAAAAAAAAGTCTTGCTGCCCCCACTTTTTCATGTGCTTATCCTTCCTAATTTTTAGTCAGTATTTCAAAATACATGGACAAGTGCACAGGCATATACCTACATTTTATATACATAAAATATATGCTGTCATTCTTCAGCTACTATAGCAAATACAGAGGAAATGAAAACACTTTACCTCAAATTAATAAAAATTCAAGTTCTCCCTCTAGACAATTCCTACTCCCTCCCACCTCAGTAATTATACTTGTGTCATTAAAAAACACTTTCTTGTCACAGAACTGATGATGCCTTTGAAAATTCGGAAACAGGTACAGCTTGTTTCACTCTGATGCATGAGACTACTTAGCTTTACGTATGTCCTCAAGACACATTGATCTTGGGCAAAGTAACCGGTATTTGAAATGCATGGTTTTACTGATGAAAGGTTATTTAAATTTATCCAAAGTAAACATATACTTCTTACATGACCACTGAATACCACTGTTGCTCAAAGAGAAAAGATTCAGAATACATTAAAAGACAATTCTGCTGTGAAAATGTAGGTAGGTTGGTGTCTCTTTAGAGAATTACTCAGGATCAATAAATAGTTAAGTAGAAGAATAATGAAGCAATAGATTGGTCCAATATGAAAAAAATTGTGAAGGATACCAAGTCTTATGACATTATCTTAGAAAATTACTGCTCAGTTGTGATCATGTGTGTTGTTACTAATCCTAACTGCCAAGCAGAAATTCCTGGCCATTGTACCTGACCACTTCCGCCACCCACTCAGAGCATAGAACACCCCTATAGACTGCCAGGGACCCCACTTTCCCCAGGATGTCCCAGACTGGAAGAAGGTGGGAGACCAGAAGACTCAACTCATATAAGGTACTGCTCACTGAAACATGTTATGTTCTGGAAAACAGGCCTTCTCTGGCCTTTCAAGTACCAGAATTTAGTAGGATGTTTGAAACAATGTCCTCTGCTTCCCCTCCCCCTCAACTAATATGAGTAGTCACATGCATAACTCACTGGACAATGTTTCTCATCCAACAGATGATCCATCCATGGCTTTTAGGAAGGTTGGGCACTTTGTGTTTATGCCTTCCTTAATCACTGCAGTTGTTGAAGACAGGTTCTGGAATCCCACCATGAAAAAGGCTACCCTCATTCCCAAGGCTCACTGGACTCAGAAAGAACCTCTAAGACATAACTCCAGCAGCATACAACACTCTCAGGTCTTGGGACGTATTTAAAACAGACCCTGAACGTCCTTACACACAGGTAGGTTTGGTATGCTACCCTAAAAGGCCAGCCACAACCTGAGGCGTAAACACTTTTCTGTGGGATTCTTTCCCCATTTCAAAATTTACACCATTTGCCTACTATGTTAAAGCCAGTCAGCAGTAAAGTTGCACGTACCCTAGTCAGATGAAAGACAGATCTGCATTTTCTCACTGCTACACATAGCTCCTCTCTGAACACCTTGAGATGCATAAGTTGCACAAAAAAAAAAATCAAATGACTGCTTAGCTACATACACAAATAGCTTTCTCAAATGGGAAGCCAGAAGGAGAAGTCCTCCTTTGGGGGGCAGGGACATAGGACCAACAGTGAGAAAAACTGAAGTCCAGCTGGATCCTTTCAAGTTTTATTAGTGATCCAGGTGATGGCAATCTGCCTGAGTGCCCTTATTAGAAGAGCCAGGAAGCTCAGAGACTGTTTATGGATCAGCAGTCCACATAAAAGCTGAAGGGGATGAAATTGAAAAGCAAAACTGAGAGCCTCCAATCACATCACTATGAGCACATCTTAAAATAAACATGCCAGCAACAGTCACAGGCAAGTCAGATGATGTAACTATATTATTTTATAAGAACATATCCAGCTTTGTCATTTAGAGTTTTTGTCAGGCCTCCAATCAAAGGTCATTCTACAACAGTCAGGAGTATGCATTTCAATTATTCATTAGTCAGACCACTTCTGTTGTTCAACAGCATGTCCCCTGACAGCTTCCCTAGCTCTCTTACATAACAACCACAGATGTTTTCATCTAATCAATACCTTAAAAGGGAACAATGACAGGAATCTAAACAACCAGAATATTTTAGTTTTCTTCCATGTATATAAAAAGACTGGATAATTTAGTCCATTTGATGTTCTCTTCCCCCTACTCCCCCCCCCTAGGGATTTCTATAACCAGAAAACTCAGGGCATTCAGTGAATTGTTTTAAAAATTCTTTCCTACAGTTTCACTGAAAATGCTGTTGCACTTCTCTGAACATTGAGGGAGTATTTTCAGACTGTTTGACCTTTATTTAAAAAAGAGAAGAACAAAAATCCATCAGAGCTCAATGATTTTTCTCCTCCCAAAACCACACCAGGATGCTTGCAAATGTATTTGTGGTGAGCATTACCAGTGTTACTACAATTCAGTCAGAGACTCATGTGTGATTAGT
>NW_010972679.1:24769-30868 GCF_000737465.1 Haliaeetus leucocephalus
GTGTCCCAATCCAATATCGGGGAGGGTTGTTAAATGATCCCGAGAGCGAGATTAAGACACAAACGAGGTCAGATGCTGTACAACCTTACAAGTTTTATTTCCTACAATAACCAATAGCTGCGATAGAACGGAGTGAGGAAGGAGAAAAAGAGGCAGACCTAAGCAAGCGAACGGAAGAGAGGTAGCAAGACTAGTTAGCACCACCACAAAGCCAGCAACGTCCCGCTGAGTCGGTTCCGATGCCGGTGATGGAGGGTCGGGTTCCTCTGCTGCCAGTCAGGTGTCTCTCCTTGAGAGCCAGGTGTCACAGTCCTTCTGATGTTTTCCATGTTCGGGTCTTCCGTTTTTGAGAGGGGAGCACGCAGTTCTCTTATTGTCCCAGTCCCCACAATTTTTTGGAAAAGTCCACCCATTTCCACAGAGCTCATGACCCTATTGGGCAAGCACAGCTCGGCAGGCGCAGGTGTGGTGGTTTCTTCGGGGATGTCTTGTGCGTACTTCCCTACAACAGCAGGATATTGGGGCAGCAGCACCGTGAGTCAGCAATTTAGCACAGTCCCTCACATTCTCCCCTACAACAGCAGGATATTGAGGCAGCACCAATGTGAGTCAGCAATTCAGCACAGTCCCTCACATCCACCCCGTGGCTCAATATTGCTGTCCTCATGGTGGCATAGAAAGTAAAGGTGTAGAGAGAGAAAGAGGGAAAAAGTGCATGCTACAACGGTATAACCAAGTTAACAAATTTCCATAGTACAGCAAAAACAAAAACGAAAGGTTAAAATAAGATGATTTGGCTTTCAAAGCCTTATTTTATGTTAATACAATATTTCTACATTAAACAACAACATGAACAAACAACAATATTATACCAATTATCCTAATTATAACATTCCTAAGTAAGTTAAACAACAACATCTAATATCTAACAACATCTACTTAACATCAACTAACCATTATAAATTTAACTAACTCTACAATATCAAAACATACTATAAATTGATTTTAAGGTTGCAAAGAATCAGTAGAAAAACACGACGGCAGTTTACATGGTGGACATTTACAAGGACAAAAAAGAAGTATTAGAATAACTATTAAGATAACCGTTATCAAAGCAAAGGCTATATAGTAAATTGGAATCAACGTGAACACATACTCATACTCCGTCATTTTTTTGGCAACATACCACAAAGTGGTCACAGCCCTAACAGTCCATGCGGTCGGCTGCCCTGGTCTGCTGGTGTTGGGGTCCGCATGCGCGGCGGGAAAACCACTTTCCGCACCCCCTTATCCTAGGGTGCATGCGTCGTCTGGACCTAGAAACTTCTATCCCAGGTCCAAACAGAGGTGAATGAACAACAACACTATATAACAGTGATTAACAATACTTTAACCTAACATATTTAACCAATATATAAACACATACAAGACAAACACATACATAACACAAGAGAAAATACAGCGAGAGCTAACAAAGCAATTGCCACAAAATTACTAATCTGAGTAAACACATGTGTCTAATTAATTGGTACAGTTGCATGTTTTGATTGACAAACAACACAAATCTGTTTTACACCATCAGGTGAGGCTGTAGATACAAATTGCATGTTAGATACAACACATTGGATTAATTGAATAAAACAAGGAATAATACATGGCAAAAACATCAAAGCGACAAATGCACATAACAGATAAAACAGAAGCTGTTTTACCCATGGTGCTCCGGGTAACCAAGACCATAAATCACCGTTCCAGTCATCCCATGTTTGAACAGGGACATGGGCTAGTCTCCTAATGTCTGTGGTCAGTTGAGGAACTACTTCACCTACATCGTCTATTTCCAAACAACAATTAGAGACATTTAGTTTCCCACATACTCCTCCCTCTTCAGCTAGTAAGTAATCCAAAACCATGCTATGTTGAAGGATTGCAGTGTGCATCTGTTGAGATTGTTGAGTTAAAAGGTCTATAGCATTAGCAGTTTTATTGGTAATAATTTCTAAGACTGCTTGCAATCGAATTATGCGGTTCAAATTATAACTCGGTTCTCGTGCCCCTGCTATTGGTTCACTGGGATTCCAAGTGGCAGGCCCATAATGTTCAATTATTCTTTCGGGAGGCCACTCATTTTCCCCCCACTTTTGTGTTCCACCTATTTTAATGTCAACAGATCGCTTGCTACATGCAATCCTTTTGTCCCCTAAATTATCATATAGTCTTACTCCCAATCGAGGACCACCCATCTCTGGAAGAAGGAAAAACAGAGGTCGGATAAACCCTATATAACAAATCCCTGACCAATTCGCTGGTAGTTGTTTGTAGGCAGTATGTCCACAAATCCAATAATGGCCCTTTCTGGCTTTGGCACCGTTAGCAAATGGTCCATCTGAAGTCTTTGGCAATTGGAAATAAGTTGTGTTCTCATTTCCCAAAGGACTGTAAAATTCAGTTGGTCTGTTGCTGTTTGTCTGGCCGGTACAATACCAGGCACCAGTATGGCTCTTCCACTTACAAATTTGATGATAAACGTGGCTTCTAGACCATCGGAAAGAGAAGGTTTCATTTTTGTTCGACCAAAACCCTTTGAACCCTTTGTTGCATCTGGCTTCATCAAGCCACATCCATATGTAAACACCTCTATCTTCATTAACCAATTTATGTGTGAGTGTCCATTGACACCTGCTTTCTCTGACATTGACCCCTCCCTTCTGGGTGCGATTTAAACAATATCTACCCACAGTAGGAAATTGAATTGGCCATGTTCCACTATCATCCCAGGTGGTGCTATCAGTTTCACTATAATTGCTTACGATTTGTGCTGCAGTGAGGGGTGTGGAGGTCCATGGCCAGCTTGACAACCCTAGAGGTCCTCCACAAACCCAACAGTGACTCAGATTAAAGGTTTGGCTTACAGCTTTTGCTAACAAAACAAATTCATTATCCTTAAAGGGATCATATGGGTTGGGGGGAGGTGGGGGAATTGGCTTCCCTTCACCCTCATAGGTAAATCCCCAACATAACATAATTAAAAATATCATCTGCTCCTTTTCTTCTGTGGGTACGTCTGGGTCGCTTGCTTCTTCCTGAAAATGAAACAAAAACAAACTCGCTTCTCGGGTTAGAAAGAGGGAACAATCCATCTAGTATGAATCTTATGAATTTTTCCACAGGCATCTTTTGCCTTCCAGGTATATTTGTTAAGGGGTGTGTCCAACACCAGTGGCACTGTGCCCACTGTGGGAAGTTCGACCAAGACAGGTTGTCCTGGGAAATGAGATGGATTGCTGAGGTGATCAGGCCCATGTGGGGCTGGCATGATTGTTGGAGCTTTTGGACAGAATGCTGTGATCTTTGGACATCCATTTACTCCCCAGCGACTATTAACACTGGTCACTGCATCCCACATTCTCTCAGCCCATCCTGGCTTACGCGGTTTGAGGAAGCGTTTTAACAGACCATTGGTTCTTTCCACAATTCCATTTGCTTGTGGGTAATACGGAGTATGAAACACCCACGAAATTCCCTCCTGGGCTGCCCATTCCTGGACCACTTTGGCTGTGAAATGTGAGCCGTTATCTGATTGGATTGATTGTGGCTTGGGGAAAATTCCAAACCATTCTTTCAGAGCCTTTATTGTGCTTTCTCCTGTTGCCTTAGCACACGCTTTAGCTTGCACTAGTCCAGATACTATCTCCACACCTACCAGTATGTAGTATTTTCCCTCTGACCTCCGAAAGGGACCGATATAATCAATCTGCCAAGCCTCCCATAGGCCTTTTCCCTCTCTCAAATGCAGGGGGTCACCCTCCAGCGGGTGTCTGTCCAAACGGACACAGCATTGTTCGCAGGAAGACACACAAGTTTGACATTCTTCCCTGGTAACTGGCCACCCTCAGGCTTGTGCCTCACAATAAAGGTCCTTAACTCCTGAATGTTTCCATTTTACATGTAGCCATTCTAACAGACGTTCCCAATTTTCTGCTATCTGGGTGCTTTGTAGGGGAGCTAGCCAGGCTAGCTCATCCACTTCGGCATTCCATCGGCTCACCGGGGCGTCATCTTGTTGATGAGATGCTACCCATGCTACTGCAAATTTCCCTTGTCTGGCAATGTTAAGAATATCTTGCCATTTTTCCTTTTGCTATACAGATATTCTACTGACCTCCCATCCATTTTCTTCCCAGAATGGAAGCCACTGAGTGCAACCTTTAAGCACAGCATAAGAATCAGTATAGATATAGACAGAAGAAGCAGATTGAGCCTCATGTTGAAAAACGCTCCACACAGCGATTAGTTCTCCTATTTGTGCACTACCTTCCCCTTTGGTAATGATCTGTTCCTTGGTATCTACTCGAAGTGCCACAGCTCGATATTTCCAAATTTTTCCTTCTCGCTTTGACGAGGCATATGTAAACCAGACATTTTGCAATTGTCTAGAAAATGGAGGAGCTACTTGTATTACAGACAAAAGCTCAGGTGTTTCCCTATCTGGGTTTACCTCATCTTGTATATTTAACACTTTCGTGACTCCTTCAGATACAGAAAAATTTCACAATAGTGTTCTATTTGTGCATACAATTTCTGCACAGAGGCTCTCTGGGCCACCCCGTCAGGGGGTGGAGTTCCTGCCAAAACTGCTTTGATCACTTTAAATGGACCTCTGAGCACTATAGATTGTTGCCGGATAGTCCGTTCGGCTTCTCTCAAAGCTAAACTAACTACAAATAGACCCTTTTCCCAAGTCGTGTACCTTTTTTCAGCATCTTTAAAGCTACGAGAATAAAACCCAATGGGCCGAACAGGCCCCTCTGGACCCTTTTGCCACAAATGGATTGACAGTCCAGTCTTGGCAAATCCCCACTCAATTTGAACCGGATCTGTTGGGTGAATGGGACCAAGAGCCTGATAGGCATTCGCTTCAAATACCAACAACTGTAAAGCCTCATCATGGACCTGAGTCCATTCCCACTGAGCTCTCTTTCGCAACAAGTCATACAGGGGTCTAGCAATAATTGAAAAGTCAGGAATATGTTTCCTCCAAAACACAAGCAACCCTAGTGCATGCTGTAAGTCTTTCTTTGACTCTGGCATCTTGATCTGATCAAGAGAGGAAAGGGTATCCGGTGGGATACATGTCATGCCTCCCTTCCACCAGATTCCTAAAAATTTTACCTCACTTGAAGGGGTTTGTATCTTCTCAGGTGGAATTGTCAACCCTATACTTTCTAAATGGGTGATGATGTCCTTCTGGGTTTCTCTAACTTCTTCTACCTGACTCCCTCCTATGAGCACATCATCTATATATTGATAGATCTTTACCTCTGCTTTTATGGGAATTGTTTCCAACTCTTGTGCTAGAGCATGGTGAGCCAGCGTGGGGGAGTGCTTGTATCCTTGGGGCAGTCGTGTAAAGGTGTACTGTTGTCCTTCCCAGGTGAAAGCAAAGCGATCCCGGTCCTCAGGTTGTAAAGGGACCATAAAAAACATATCCTTAACATCGATTGTTGCCATGACAGGGTGGGATTGTTCCTGAATGGCAGCAATCAATTCAGCAATGTTTGGTACAGCAGCTGTTAGTGGACCTGTGTTGGCATTGAGCCTCCTGTAATCTACTGTCAATCTCCATTTGCCGTTTGGTTTTCGGACTGGCCATACTGGGGAGTTGAAGGGGGAGTGAGTAGGAACTAAAACCCATTGTTTCTTTAAATCCTCCAAAACTGGCGCGATTCCTTCTCTTGCTCCTAGAGGCACTGGGTAGGGTTTAACATTTGTCAGTTTGGAAGGGGGGAGGGTAGGTGCTGCTTGCAATAGACGCACCTCTGTGCCGGATGTTTTGGCCAATTGCCTAATCTGAGGGACACCAAAAGACCATGAGTTTCCCTGGGTGTCACGCCACTGTCTACCCTTCAAAACATCTATACCTAGGAGATTAATCTGGAAAGATCCTACGGCCACCATGGTATTGACAGGGTTTTCCTCCCCTGGCAACCATAGTGTCACCGGAGTCATAGGCACTGATTCTGTTTTTCCCAAGGCATTTAAGACAATCAGATTTCTAGATGGAATCGAGATTCCACATTGTTCTGCTTCAGTCCGCCT
>NW_010972679.1:30904-32013 GCF_000737465.1 Haliaeetus leucocephalus
CCTTGCCACACAAACCCTATACAGCATGACATGCGCAAAAGAGCTTTTCATTATATATTTTTGTGTAGCTTATCGCAATTTTTGCTATATGTGTTTCCTTGTCACAAGATTGTATAAAACCCTCAACCTTTCTTTTTAAAGGTGTGCAGGTATTGGAGACCTGGCACCCTATACTGCAGTATAGCAATAAAGACAAATATCTCAGCTCGATGAGTTGAGTGGCCTATTGCACACTGGATGAAAGAACCCAGCTTTTGGGACGACATCAGAAGGTTTGTCTTTGTAAGATCAGAAGAAATCTGTATCTTGATTTTTAAATTCTGTCTGTTGCAGTTAAGCCACTGCCATCAATGGCAGTATGAAAGTTGCACTGTACCTTCAGGAAGATGCAATGTCCTTAATTCAATCTAGTTATAGGAGGTTGGCAATGTTTCACCCTTCAGCTCAGATCTATAATCAAGTACAGGAGCAGGAAACATGTTTGGCTTCAGGAGAGCCTGAATGTTTTTCAGATTTTGTGCAGAGCAGGGGAGATTATTTCTGTTAACAGTTTCAAATGGCAGTAAGCAAGTCTTACCCTTGCATTTCTCTTAGAGAAGAGTTAAGCATGTTTTGAAATATCCCGTTTTAGTGATTCACATTCAGTGTAAATGACATAGATAAGATTAGTTAGTGTTGCATAAGGTCCTGAAACATGACATATTCTGTGTGCAATGTGCTTTTAAATTTTTAAGCACTTACTCTGTATGCCAGATTCAGCTGCTTGAATTGCTTTTGTGCTGGGCACATATTTTAAAGCCTTGATTATATATAGGAAACCTAGCAAATAAAATGTTCTATGGTTCAGCTAGAGCAGAAGCAGTATTACACTGCCTCAGTACCAGTGCTGTTGAATCCTGACAACGCTTTTAAGTGCTGAGCCACCAAAGTGTTCTTCTGAGCAGGATAAATGCAGATTGGGCAGGATAAATTAAATGGTGCAGAGCTTTAAATGTCAGTTGAAGAAAGCATTGCATAGACCTTTTAGTCTGTAATGTTACTGTGACAATCTGGGAGAAGTATTTATGTACAGTATATGAATTTTGCTTGGTGTTAGGGATTCTGTGTAT
>NW_010972679.1:33994-44579 GCF_000737465.1 Haliaeetus leucocephalus
CATACTGAACTCAAAACATAGCACTGTACCAGCTACTAGGAAGACAATTAACTCTTTCCCAGCTGAAACCAGGACACTAATGAATAAGATGTTCTTGGTTCTACATACCACGTATATTCTAGTTCTCTACTTATCTTAATAGCAGCATCTCCAAGGTAATGCATTTCTTCATACGAACTATTTCAAAATTTGTTAAGTTTTGCCAACTTTGCAAGTTAATTCTGTGAGTTACTATAACACCAATAACTTTAATGGTGATACTGTCTATAGTCTTCAGCATCAAGGTCTTCACCAGCAGCATGTATAATTAGATACTTTCTGATAAGTCAAACATTTATCCCTTCATCCCACCTCATGCCTGAACTGTTCTCTAGAATCCTTTTGACAATTACCATGGAGATGTTATAATGCAAGGGGGCAGGGAGATGGGATTTATGTATTTTATTTTTTTTTAAACTGTCTTTTTCATAATTACACATTGTTGATCATTTTTGCCAATGGCATATGAAGTGTCTTAATTCATTCTTAAGTATACTAGATACTGAAATATTATTTTTAGTTCTACAAGTTTACCTTCCAGCCCGAGTATTGTGTTATGATGAGTTATACATACAAGTAACTAACCATAGTGTTATGCCTAGGTTTCCTAACTGGCTACTGGAAGGCACTCAGTTTATTGCCAAAATAAGCTTATTTATCCTTTACTGAAACTGCTGAAGTGCAATAAAAATTATGGAAATAAACTATGAAATGCAATTCTGATTTTGTTAGGATTTATTTTTGCCGGAAGGTGGGGGGAGGGGATGGGGACAGACATGACTTTTTCCAGAAACACCAGTGTTAAATTGAAGCATTGTCACTGAAGTGGCACTGCTTTTCATTCTGTACCTCTAACCAAAGTGCTGTGACTGCATAAGTATATTCTCTGCATTATGTTATGAATTGTGGTATTAGCCTCAGGAGCTCAAGGGAAACAACACAATGTACAATAGTTTTTCATTACATAATAAAACCTCTCCTCAGCAGTATGGGTGTAATTGGTAATGCCAGTCAAAAGTAAGCAATAATTTTGAAAATATATTTAGGTAGCATAAATAAGTTCAGCCTGAATGTCAACAACTGCAGATATCCCACATTGCTTTGTCATCCCAGAAACCTGGGATAAATCGTTTATGGGTTTGGTTGAGAGCACTGGTCTTGACAGCATTGCATGATTCTCCCTTAAAACACACATGATAAAAGTCCCGAATAAATGCTTTCACTGCACCAGCTCCTGGATTTTTTTTCTCTTCACAAGCATAATGCTTATAACCATCAAATTTTTACTCTTGATCTAGCTGAGCACTGAATTCATTCCCAGCAATTAAGAGGCAGATTCACCTGGTATCAGAAAGGTCTACAAAAGCAGCTTATCTTACATAAAGACAGGCTGCCTTAAAGCTCCAAAACCTCATAAATAAAGGAATATCCCTGGGAATGGTCATAAGCTTTTCTCACTTTCCTGTAGGCAGCAGTGACTAAAGGGTCTCTGCCCAAGAGCAAAATCTACACACAACCTAATTCACCAGCACTCAAGTTGACCCTTGTATTTACACTTTCTGTCCTTCACAGGAAAAAAAAGCTACCAGCAACTGCCTTTGACTTAAGTCACAGAGATACCACTGAAGTGCAAAGACACTCTAAGGGCTCCAACTCAGCATTTAATACACCCTTGACCTTGAAAGTAATGGTAAGAATTTCCTTTAATGTCTACAGGAATTACATATGCATGCCATGGAGAGCATGAACCTCTAAATGCTTTTATTGTATGATTTAGTACCCCCTGAGTTAAACTGAGTATCATGGTATTTTAGGGCCTAATTCCTCTTGCCTCACTCAGCCAAAACTCACATGAGGAAGAAAGGTTTAAACTCATAAACCATACTGAATTAAAGCCCATAAAAGAAACCAATTGCTTACCAGAGTGATTAAAATCAGATATGTTTCCACAGGGAAAATAAGAAGCCTCTTTACAAAAATTCACTGCCAATGGGAGCTAAAATTCCCTTTGAAGATATTCACTCTTTACTTGAAGTATTTCTAACAGACAGTAAGTGACGGAGTCATGAAACTTAATGCTTTCTTTCCTTTTCACATGTCAACCTCTTTGCCCCTCCCCTGCTTTTCTTACTGTACTTTTTATTCTTTCAGAGCTATGATCACATACACATACACGCACAATTTCCCCTCAAAGTATTACAGACAGTTCTATTCTGTGATTTTCATCTTTGTTATAATCTGTTCCTCTTCCCCACAAAGCTCCTTGTCAACAAATACTTTTTTTCTCCATAATATAGTTCTATTTTGCAACCAACAGTTTGAGGAAACAAGAAGCATCACAATTGTGTTACATTTTCATTGTATTAATATATGCTAGATCAACATCTCATATTGCAGCACACAGTTGTGAAGACATCTGAAAGAGTGCAATTTTTCCTCACAAAGCAAAAGTATTCTGAACACCTCTATTTTGGCTTTGAAACAAAAAACTCTAAAATTTCTGAGAAAACATGCATTTTACAGCAAATTATGTTAACCTGTCATCGCAGAAGAAAAAAGTTTTACTATCACGTTTTACTATCAGTCATTTTTATGTCAACCATTAGTATTTTATCTGGTGTTTCTATTTTGCCCTTTTCAAACATGCTAGAGTTAGAGAAGGCCTAATTAATTTGCTCTTAAAAATGGTACATTTTCACTATCTATCAACTTCTGGGGGGCTCCAATGTTAGATTTGAAAGTTGTAGAAATATCTTCATCCTTCACAACATACCCTGAATGATTCATTTCCATAGAATTATATTCCCAACATCAATTTTTGTTACACTTACAGCACAAGAATCTCCTTTCATTACATGCCACAGATTTAGCAAATTAATTAATTTTTAAACTTATTCATCATTGCACCCATAACTAATGGAAGTCACGATTTTGGAATAACAAAATTAAATTTTTTGTAAGAGGTCTAATAGAAATGTTCAAGATTAAGAAAATTATGTTTCTAGACTTCCCCTCATCCTCTCTTTAGGCAGAATGATCACAGAAGCACAGAAGCCATAAGAAATATTCAGGTCATTATATACAAAATAGATCCAGCTATCTCTGCACTAGCAAACATCAATAAAGCAAGACATTTGTATGATGCAAGATTAATCAAGACCGTTCTTATGGATTCATAACAACTAATGCTTCCTTCAGCCCTTCACACTATTGCCAACTCAGGCCTAAGTCCTTGCATGCTGGGACAAGTTTGGGCAATTGCAGGCAAGCACACCACTGAGCTCTGTGTATGCTGACTGGCTGGTTAAGTCACATGCCCTCATGAGCCAGCTGGCTTTTACTCCTAGGCAGGACCCAACTGGTAATTTCCCTTCCACCAGTTAAAACCTCAGTTTTGGTTTCCCTCCAAGATTTTCTTAAATTTGTGTCCTCAAGCCTTCCATTAAATTTGGCTTAAAATGAACTGTGGTTTCAGGAACAGTTGATGAGCAGAACACACTGTAATATATATATATAACTATATATATATAGAACTATATCTATATCCTCGCTCAGTGCATGGAAGTAGGACAAAAAATTGACCAAAGGGAATTCATTAAAACCAGGTTTGGACAAATAAACTTCCTAATCTCTCTGGATAATGATATCCTTAAGTCCCATCCTTAAAACCCACACATCCACTCATATGTCAGTGTCTCTAAGTGTCTCCATGCAATACTTCACATAAGCAGAATATCCAAGAACATGGTAACTATCCATTCACAAAAAAAAAAAAAAAAAAATCTTTCAGTTCCTTGGATACTTTAAAATATTAATGGTTCTGTTTTCTGAGAAATAACTTTACAAGTTGGTGTTAACTACATCAAACCTCAAAAACCACAGAGACAGCACTAAAGATGGCAATTTTTTGTTTCTGGAAAATGCATCTATGGACATAATTTTTAAACACAACCCATGTGAGACAAGATACCATTTGCACATATGCATAGCTCATGAGCATGGCAAAGAAAAGCAAACAGCAGTGTTCCTTCACCTAAGCAGCCCTGTGAGTTGCTATTTATAACCTCCCTTTTTCTGCCAGATTACCATTCCAAGAATTCACTCAAACACATATTTTACTTCCCCTTTACCTTCAACATCACCCAGACCAATGAGGGAAGTAATGAGAAAACATTCTTTACTGCCAATGATATGGTGCTTTCCAATCACATTCCTTATTATTTTTGAAAATGTAGTAATTCCTGAATTAATTCAGCCCATATCTCTGGACAGACTCAAACTGATTCAAGAGGAAAGAGAAAAGCATTCTAGATGATGTGCCACCTTCCATCTACTCAGTGCCTAATGGGTTGGCACTACCTGTCCCCTTCTGTAAAGAAAGGCTTGGGAAACCTCACAGCACTAATTAGCTCAGCATTTATCCTCAGCAGTCTGATAACATCAGTGGAAAAAAATATTGCCACCTCAAACCTCAACTTGTTAGGTAGGAACACCTCCCTTTTTACCTAAAAAAAGCACTATGCAAAGTAGCTAATACATCTCCAGATCAACCTTCTGGTTAGTGGGGAAAAAATAGCAATAGTATAGGGGCCACATAACTTAAAAGTACATTATAGTTTCACGCTAGACCAGGCAGCTATTTCATCTGATCTCTCTGACATCTGCTAGCCATGTTTAGTACAAGGTTCTCTCCAGTTAAAGAGCATATTTAGTATCACTGGTCATTCCCATTCCAATATGCTGCTAGTTGTTACACAACATAAATCTTAAAAGCAGGCTAAGAAAGCAAAAGCTTTCTTATGAATATGTATACTACTCAGAATGAGCTTTAGAATGATCCCTGAATTAAGACATGCAGTACAACCACCACTGTCACCCAGTATACACATAGGAACAAACGCAACGCAAAATTTAGGAAATGGAAAAGATACAAGGCTCCAGGATTCCATTATGGACTTCATTAAGCATATGTGATTTACCTAGAAAACATGAATCCTAAACCAGAAAAAAAGCATAGGAAAAAGGAATAGGAAAAGAGTTTGGGTAGCAAACACTGGGATATTTCATTGCCCTATTTTAGTCATACTTAGTAGCACACATATGATCCTATTTCTAATAACCTTAAAAAGAATATTTCCTTTAAAGGAGCTACAATTCAATTCTCTGCTTTATTTTTATAACTAGTATCATTTCCTCTTTGTCTCTTAAATCCCCCACTTATCTGTTTGAAAGTGATCTACAGTAATACTAACAAGTCAACAAACAGTAAAGAAACTGGAAGAGGACAAAAACAAATTAAGATATTAATGAAGAAAAGAAAAAGGTATGTTTTTGTTGTGGTTTAACCCCAGCCAGCAACTAAGCACCACACAGCAGCTCGCTCACTCCTCACCTCCACTGTGGTGGGATGGGGAGGAGAATCAGAAAAAAAAAGTAAAACTCGTGGTTTGAGATAAGAATGGTTTCATAACAAAAGTAAAATAAAATAACAACAATAATAATAAAATATAATAATAATAGTAATGAAAAGGAAGGTAACAAAAAGAGAGAGAAATAAAACCAAGAAAAACAATGCAATTGCTCACCACTCGCTGACTGATGCCCAGCCAGTCCCCGAGCAGCGATTCGCCCCTCCTGGCCAACTCCTCCCAGTTTACTGAGCATGACATCCTGTGGTATGGAATATGCCTTTGGCTAGTTTGTGTCAGCTGTCCTGGCCATGCTACCTCCCAGCTTCTTGTGCACCTGCTCACTTGCAGAGCATGGGAAACTGAAAAATCCTTGACTTAGGATAAGCACTACTTAGCAACAACTAAAACATCAGTGTGTTATCAACATTATTCTCATATTAAATCCAAAATACAGCACTGTACTAGCTACTAGGAAGAAAAATAACTCTGACCGAGCTGAAACCAGGACAGTTTTCATTATCCTTGCTCTTCGAAGGAGTAATACACTTACATTATTTTTATCCAATACATACCCCCCAAGGAGCCACAGAAGATTATGAACATGACAGAAATGATGTCTCTAAAAATTCCTCGAGGCAACTGATAACTATTAACCAGGAAGTCTGATGCTTCAAAAGCCTGATGATCAGAAAAAAAAGAATGTACTGCTTAGATCATACAGAGAAGCCAGATTGGAAGCAATCTTCAAATGGGCATACATGTCTTTATACAGTATTGTAAATATAAAAGTGTTCCCCACATCAGTTTTCTGTGGTATATTTATGATTCCTCTAGGGGCACACCAACTCAGGGAATGGCTGTTGTACAGAACAAAAACCTGGAACAAGATTTTTAATGTCATCCAGTCAAATACCATTAATAAACAAATGGAGACCTGCAAAAAAAGTTTACTGCAAAACAGTACTTAGCACTTTACGCAGTTGAGCCTCATATTCCATCTATCCCAGCTTGCCAAGCCCAGCAGAAGATTGGCAGTGAACTGCCTGCAGTCAGTGCGAGCTCACAACAAAGCCAAAACCCTGCAGCTGACTCTTTGTGCTACTTGACATACAAGAGTTGCCTTGCCAGAACTTAGTATGCTTACATTGTGTATTAATTTGTAAACAGTGGATACTAAGACATATATATTGTCACATTTCTGGAAGGGTCTACTAGAAGAAAAAAGCCTTTAATGTCTGTGCTGGAGCAGAGACAGCCTTAATCGTTCCAGTCAACCAGTCACACAAAACACATACCCACCCCAGCCAGCACCACCCACTTCTGGGGCTATGTTAGCCAACTGTTAGTTGCTATACCCTCTGTCTCCGCTTTCTTCTGCAGGGAAGGCAGCATTTTTCGCACAAAACCCAGCAGCCTAACCAGAAGCATGAGTCAAATTTAGCCCAACTTCAGCCCAACTTCAATTATCAGCCATAAAACCAGAAGTTTGTTTTCCTGCTTTGAAAGGAAGACAAAATTCATCATGCATTCAAAACTGCTAGTAGTTTTAGGTAAGGCTGAGTCCATAACTGCTCACCATTCTATGTCTGAACCACAACAGCGGGGGGGTGGGGGGGGAATTTCAAAGTCATTACAAATTTATTAAGAGTTTATCTGCTCTGCTTTCATGCTCCTAGAACAGTTAGTACTGAAACATCAATAAAGACAGCAGATATAGGTTGCAATTAGATTTCTATGGCCTGGCAAGAAAGGCTTAGAGAATGTAAACTGGTGTCTCTCCTCTGATAACTGGCTTCTTTCAGCCCGAGCCACTTCATGAATTCTGATTTTGTACTTACACTTTCTGCTTTTCAGCATAAAATGCAAATTCCTCACAATCAAACTGAATTCAATCAGCAAATCTGGCCCTTCCACCTCAGATCCCATCATGACTACTTACTGACCTTGAATGTCATGCTTTCATCCTCTCACTTTCATGTATTGCCACACACACACACTTACACTTTCTTGTCTTCTTCCCCATCTACACAGGCCCATGTTCCCTCCCCTCCACCAGTATCTCTATCTGAACAGAAGTCCAGGCCTCACAAGTAAAGTACTGAGCAGCTAAAACATCTGGGGGTTCACTACACTCAGCTGACCACCACGCTGGCACAGCAACCTCACCAAAGCTTAGACCAAGCACAACATCTACAAGAGGAAAAGCAAACAAAAAAACCCAAACCACACCACCTCCACAACACAAACACCACACTGCTTAAACCCTACAAGCCCTATCACCTCACAGCTGTCACTCAGCATAGAGACCCCTGACACCAGGAAGGCTACCAAATCAGTGGATTTTGGGGCAGAGGGGGAAGGAGGGTGGGCAGAAACAAGGTTGCAGCAAATCTCAGTAGTAGCCAGTGTAACTTTTCACCTTTTTTTTTTTCTTTTTGCAAAAGACATCAAACCAAGAGCAAATGCACCCCATACAATTCACGGTCAAGCACCCCAGGCCCACTTCCTCCTGCCGCCATCTCCCTCACAGGGCGACAAGGCACTGTGTACAAGCTGTGCTTCCCCTTGCCACACCAGTAGCAGCAGTGGAAGAAACAGGCACCCATGAACAGCACAAGCACACCTGTGCTTGGCACCAGGCTGGCCAGCCCAAAGTCTCCCCTCCCCCCTGCCCCAAAACTGATCCTGAGGCATGATAAGGTGCAACTTAAGTGGCTGTGACAGGGCATTCTGTTGTGGTTGGTTTGTCACACAAGGAGCACCATGCTGTGGAGTTACTGAGAGAGGCACCAGGGTCATAGAATCATTGAACGGTTTGGGTTGGAAGGGACCTTAAAGATCATTTAGTTCCAACCCCCCTGCCATGGGGAGGGACATCTTCCACTAGATCGGGTTGCTCAAAGCCTCATCCAGCCTGGCCTTGAACACTGCCAGGGATGGGTCATCCACAACTTCTCTGGGCAACCTGTTCCAGTGCCTCACCACCCTCACAGTGAAGAACTTCTTCCTTACATCTAATCTAAATCTACCCTCTTTCAGTGTAAAACCATAATCCCTCATCCTATCTGTATTCTCGCTGATAAAGAGTCCCTCCCCATCTTTCCTGTAGGCCCCCTTTAAGTATTGGAAGGCTGCTATAAGGTCTCCCTGAAGCCTTCTCTTCCTTAGGCTAAACAACCCTAATTCTCTCAGCTTGGCCTCATAGCAGAGGCGCTCCAGCCCCTGATCACCTTCATGGCCTTCCTCTGGACCTGCTCAAGTAGATCCATGTCTTTCTTATCTGGACGCAGTACTCCAGGTGGGGTCTCATGAGAGTAGAGGGGGAGAATCACCTCCCTCCACCTGCTGGTTACATTTCTTTTGATGCAGCCCAGGATATGGTTGGCTTTCTGGGCTACAGGCACACATTACTGGCTCATGTCCAGCTTTTTATCCACCAGTACCACAAAGTCCTTCTCCACAGGGCTGTTCTCAATCCATCCATCACCCAGTCTTATTGATACTGGGGATTGCTCCAACGCAGCTGCAGGACCTTATACTTGGCCTGGTTGAACCTCGTGAGGTTCACATAGGCCCACTCCTCAAGCCTGTCAAGGTCCCTCTGGAAGGCATCCCTTCCCTCTAGAGTATCAACCGTGCCACTCGACTTGGTGTCATCTGCAAACTTGCTGAGGGAGCACTCAATCCCACTGTCCATGTCCTTGACAAAGATCATGAGGGTACAGGCGAGTCTGCCAGGAACTGAGGGAAAGATGCATTCAAATATAAATGAATAAATTTTGGGAGAGGGGAGAGCAGTGGGACAGGAGGGAGAATGGCAGAATACGCTATTAAAAAAAAAAAGGAACATGTGATCAGCATGGTTGATCAGAAAATTAAGCTGCTGGGAATAATGGCTGAATTCCTAGGGCTGCTGGCCATGCTAATGCATCGTTCCTGGTATCTGTGGGCTCACCTCCAGGTTTTGATCATCCCTAGAATTTGTTCCATGGAAAGATGTAAAAGGCCCAAATCAGAGACATCTGCTACAATCATCAAGTACCTTGTTTACTAAATCCAACAAGAGGAAAAGCCTGCAGTAGCTCAGCTGTTCTCTTTCTGTCATAATTGGGAAATAGTATTTGATTTCATGGGACACAAAGAAAACAAGGGCAGTATGAGACATCAAAATACAAGCCTCCAGTAAGAGCTGAGTTCAGGAAGTTTTGTTTTCTTTTTCCCACCGAACAGGTTACAAGGTGGGAAACAAGCATATCAACATGTCTGAATTCAGTTTTTGAAGAAAGGCAAATCTACAGCTAACTATTGAATTGATATTTTTACATCTGACCTAAGAACTTGGTGGTATTTTTGTTCTTATTTTTCCTAAATTCAGTTAGCCTCGAGCCTCTTGCAATATGCAATTATGACAGAAAAAAAACAGAATTCTCTAATTTGGAACCAATGCTTTTCCCCACCTTCCACCTGTACTCTGTCATGCCAAAAATGAAACAAATACTAAACAAGCTCCACAGTTTAGTACCATATATAAAATGAAATGGGAAAGTATTAGGCCATGATAAAATTCTAAAACAAGCTTATATAAGAACCTTTTGCAAACCTGAATGCTTTGGATGTTATTTCTGTTACACAAGGAGCCCTATGGGGAGCACACACAAATAAGATTTTACCAGGATATTCTTCCCTCACCGTTCCTCAAAAGATGTAATGATTTTTTTCTGTGCTTTTTGTTTGTATGTTTTTCTTCCCTGTCTCTTAATACCCATACTGAACTTTAAATAGAAACAGACCTACTCTTTTAAATTTGCCTCATGGGAAACATGGAATTAATTAAAACTAAACCACAGTAACAATCAGTTGTCAGGGAAATGGGGGAGAACTCATGCACGTACATACACACTTGAAACTCAAGGATTTTGTTTGGAGCAAGCTAAAAGTTCTTGACCTGCACCTGAAAGAAAGGACATGCTGTCCCTCCAGGTATTCAATTAAGCATCACACACTGAGGCAGCAAAATTGAATAGAAGGTGATCTCTCATAAAGCAACTGAGTCCAGATTATGAGGGACCTTTGCTTCTCTTGATGGAACAAAAGAAATCCTAAGGGACAGTTTTTAAAGTTTTTTAGAAATTTCC
>NW_010972679.1:44589-96592 GCF_000737465.1 Haliaeetus leucocephalus
ATTTCCATATACTCTAAATTACAGGAGCAAAAATAAATATACAGTCCAAAAAAGACTACGGCTGTTCCTTCATTGCTATACAGAAAGCTCCTAACAACCCAGCTCCTTCTGGGGCTAAACTACGGAGTAGGTCAATAAGAAGATCTCGGTTAAAATAATCTTCATGACCAACAGACACTATTTCTTCTGTTGGGGGGAGGCAAGAAGAGATACAAAAGGGTTGAACACTCTTAAACCAGATCATTTAAAGTGAAAGTGGTCTCTGAGCAGCACCCACAGATATTTTACGAACACCACCATATCCCCCCTCAAAATCAAACCTCACAAAACAAAAAAAAAACCATCGCAGCAGCCAATGTCATTCTGAGAACAGAACAGAAAAACAAGAGCAATAGCTGCTAAAAACATGTATCTTGTAATTACATCTTAAGTTCCCTAGGAACTCCAAATAGACAACAAAACATCTCTTGAAAGTGTTATTCCAGATGGTAGTTAGACTCCTGACATCTTTCAGATGAAGTGTACTCTTTTTTACCAAATAAGAAAGAGGCCTAAATGCCAAAGAGAGCCAAAGTCAGGCAGTGGGACAGCCTTCTCAGTTTTAAGTTCTTCAAACTGAATTTGCAAGGTTTCTCTCCATCTTCCCTGTGAATTGGTGTCACATCCCAATTTCTCAGGATGATGACTCAGGTTTGCAGATTCCCAGGTCAGGATTAAGGTGAAACAACAACAGGGATCCTTTAAATCACAAAACTCAACTTTTATTCACTCACAACAAGAATTGGCATCCTCACCACCAGAATTGGTATGCTCACAACAAAAATTGGTATGAAACTTTGTCAGTAAACTGTGTAACGTACTAACCATACATATACTACAGGCCTTGCTAATCTGGGAATCAGTTCAGGGAAGCCATTAAGGAGAGCCCTCCCATTGGGTCACAAGGTTCAGAGCAGACCCCCTTGGTTTCCTAAAGTCCTTCTCAGGAGAGGATCCTGGGGGTGGCTGGATCCACTCCTAGTCCCAGACTTGGTCGATGGTTTATGTCTAAAGGGATGAGGTGTAGAGATTATGGAAAAGGGAAGGAGAGAGAGAAGACAAAGATTTCACCGGTGCTGGTCCAGTCAGCCGAGAGGTCCAGTTCCAGTGGGCTTGTGCACCCGGGGCTTCAGTTTGTGTCCTTTTATCATCTCCTTGCCCCTCCTTTGGGTTGGCATTAGGCTAATTAGGTGTCATGAGTGGTTTGTGAGCCTTTGGGCTTGGGCGTCGTTTGGGGACTAACTTCCCCTTCCCTGCATGGTGATCTGCCCTGTTCAGCACATCAGAACAGGGAGCTGTGCACCCTCCTGCACACCCGCCCCCCTCCTGTTGCTGATGGGCGCTGATGGGCTCCTCTTCACCTGGGGTTCCTTGCTAGTCAGAGTTCCTTGTTATGCAGAATTCCTCATTAAGCAGAACTTGCCCCACCACAATGTTTGAGACATTAACTCTTTCAGTCTCTCACAGATGGGAATAAGGTGCTTCTCACACAGGACTACAAAAAAGTAAATGTGCATTTCCAGCACTTGCTGGGAGGGAATGTTACACTCAGAATCTCATTCTGGGTAGAAGAAAGCACATTATACATGTGGAGCTATCGTGGTTTAAGCCCAGCCAGCAACAAAGCACCACAAGGCTGCTCGCTCACTCCTCTTCCCCAGTGGGACAGGGAGGAGAAAATAAAATGAAAAGCTCATGGGTCAAGACAAGGACAGGGAGCAGTCACTCAACAATTATGGTCATGGACAAAAAAGACTCAACTTGGGGAAGAAAAACCCACAATCAATTTAATTTACTACCAATCAAATCAGAGCAGGATAATGGAAAGTAAAAGTAAAACCAAACCTTAGAACACCTTGCCCCCCCCCCTCCCTCCTGCCCAGCTCAGCTCCACTCCTGGTTCTTTTTATCTCCTTCCCCGGCGATGCAGGGGAACAGGGAATGGGGGTTGGGGTCAGCTCCCCACACCTTGTCTCTGCTGCTCCTTCCTCCTCAGGGGAAGCTCCAGCTTGGAGTCCAGCTCCAGCGTGGAGTCCATCCCATGGGAGACAGTCCTCCACCAACTTCTCCAACGTGGGTCCTTCCCATAGGCTGCAGCTCTTCACAAACTTCCCTGGCGTGGGTCCTTTCCATGGGCTGATCTTCAGTCACAGACTGCTCCAGTTCGGGCTTTCTCATGGAGTCACAGCCATCTTCGGGGGCATCCACCTGCTCCAGTGCGGGCTCCTCCACAGGCTGCAGGTGGGCATCTGCTCCCCCGCTCCCCGCCCTGGGCTGGGGGGGACAGCCTGCTGTCTCACCACAGGCTGCAGGGGCATCCCCTCCTCCAGCACACCTCCTCCCCCTCCTTCCTCACTGACCTCGGTATCTGCAGAGGGGTTCCTCTCACATTCCAATCCCACTACTCACTGCTGGGTTCCCCTTCTTAAATCTGTTCTCCCAGAGGCACTACCACCATCACTGATGGGCTTGGCCTTGGCCAGAGGCAGGTCCGACTTGGAGCCAGGGAAGCTTCTAGCAGCTTCTCATAGGAGCCACCCCTGCAGCCCCTCCCGTGCTATCAAAACCCCACCACACAAACCCAGTACAGGAGCCAGGAATTTATTATCAGTCTAGTTAATGTTTTGGCATTCTATTAGTCCAAATTATCTAATACAGAAAAGTTGTAGTCGTTAAAATTGTTATACATATATTTATGTATGGCTATATTAAAAAAGACCTTCCTAGTCCTTCCTTTCTATGTTATGCCCATGCTCCTGAAGCCCATCTGGGTTCAATGGTCAACAGTTTCAATGTTCCACAAGCAGAGAGGTGGGGGGTGTCACAGACACCCATTAATGTCCTCAGCTCTCACTGGGAGTGGTGTGATGCTGGTGGTGGGGTCCCTTCCTTTTCAGTGCCAGGGTTTCTTTGCATACATTTGCATACCGTGGCCTCCTCCCAGGGAAGGGCTGAAAGCTTTCCTGCAGCCCCCCAATACCCCCAGGGACCATTTGTCTGGCAGGGACTGCTTGGGCCTGTCAGCCCCTTCCCTGGCAGCACTCAGAGCTGGAGCTCAGACAGGCTGGGCAATGGGCACTGGTAAACCCAGGTCAGCCCTGCTCAGGCCAAGGGCAGCCCAGCCACCCCCTGGGACCCCACACAGCCTGATATTTGCCAAGAGCAGTGGCAATACCATATTTACTGGGTGGCAGAATATGAACCTCCTGAAGCTGTGTTGGGATGGAGTCATTTTGGTCATATTTCCTCTACCTATCTGTATAAGGCCACTAACTTTCTGTTTTTTGGGTGCAGGATATCAGGGAAGAGAATTTTGTCTGGCATTAGAGAGATTCATACCATGCCATGTGTCAGGAAGCACACATAGTATTATCTTTTGTTCATTTGTTCATTTTCTCTAGATTATTTTGTGACAATGTTGAAAGGCAAATGGAAAGAAGACTGGAAAAAGAAACACATAAGCAGAATCCTGACAAACTCCAGAGCACAGGAGAAGAAAGCATGGAACAAAGGTACAGAATAAAATCAATTTGGCATATTTTTGCTCTTTTAGATTACATGTAGCTAACTGCTTTAACAGATTTATTCTAGAGATGTTCTCCAGTATGATTTATCTGCTAAATAAAGAGATTGGCAACATTTGAAATTTGTGCTTATAGACATGACTAGCTGGGGAGCTGTAATTCATATTTCACTGTCTGAACTAGTTTCAATGCCTGCTTGCCAGACTTTAAGGTTGCTCAGGATTATCAGCCTCTCACTTTCACCCTAGTTCAGTAAGAGACTTAATCAGGATAAATCCTATTGGCTTCAATAGTATTTACTACTTAAATTAGGCAGATGCTTAAAACTCTAATTCAGTAAGGTGTTTAATCATTAGAGCCTGCCTGTTAAAATAGTAACCCTAATGGGAACAGTGATTAAGCACTTATTTAAACTCTTAAATATATATTTAATTTTAAATTTATTATTTTAGTACTGTGCTGAATAGAAAGGAACGTAAGTACATGCTTAAACTTACATGTTACGTGCTTTGTTGCATGGATTTCATATTCTTTGAAATATTAAATTAACAAGCTAGTAGAAGGATTTGTGAACTCATTTATCCTTTTTCTTGATAGTCTCATCAGGAAATGTTATATGTACACACATATACACAGAAGTTTCAGTTAAAGGGAAAAAAAATCCTACATTTTTTATTAGTAATAGAAAAGGTATTTGATTAGCATTTTGGCATAGAAGAAGAGCCCTTTACATTGTTATGAAGGTGTTCATAAAATAGGTGAAAATAAAAAGTTGGAAAGACCATAAAATGTTATTACCATGATGAACCTACTTGAACAGACATGAAAGTCAGCTCAAAGTTATTAAAACTTTGAAGAACTGCAGCACTACATAAATATCTATTTTTAATTGAAGTCATGTATGGGGGAGAAAAATGCAATTCACTCAGTATTTATCATGGCCCTGCTGATCAAATTTTTAAAATGCTTGCTCACTTGAAATGCCTTCATTTTAGAGTCACTATATGGGGACAAGGACTGATCAACAGGCCTCTGGGCATCCGTACTTCCTCCTGCTTTGTTTGCTAGTATGAACGCTCAGCTCCTGCGGGACATCAGATGAAAACATACCACTGATGTCACTGCATGTAAGCTTAAGTTTCCAATAGGTCTATATATGATTTTCTATTAATAATCTGTTTATTAGGTAACATAGAAACATTCCAATGTGGGAGAGGGTACAAGAGTATTCTTAGTCATATATTAGGTGCCTTTCTGAATAGTGGCTTGAGCAGTTTCCTAAGTGGAGATAATCTCCCAAACTGGACCTAAGGCCTAGGAGGACTTGCTTCAATAAATATAAGCTAGCAGTCACTGGAAGTAATAATGTAATGGTTTGGCATCCAATAGCCTGGAAGTTCATTTACCTTTTTCAGAGATACTGCCACATTTGAGATCAAGGAAAACAAACTAGCTAGTTTCAAAGTAAACAAGATACAAGGCTAGAAGGGTCTCTGGGGCACGTTAGTTAGGGAGTAGCTCTTTGTTCTGCAAAATCTTTTTTTATATCTGCTTTGTTAAGATTGCTGAGCAGTGTATGATCTGCAGGAGCAAAGATTTTTTTTCTTTTCCATTTGTGTCTTACCAAAAAAATGACCGAAGATGCAATTTGAGAATGAGAACTACTTTTTAAAGTTGCTTAAGCAGAAATTTACACAAATGAGATTTTTAAGGTGCAGATGATCAGAAAAGCAACAAAAAAAGATAATCTCTCTCCTTCATGCCAGGTTTGATGAAGTTTATTTACTGTAATTACACAAGTTAACTATATATATTTATCAGGATATAACATGACAGCAATATTACTTGTTACATTGCACCATGGAATTACCATAATTTCTAATAAAATTCCTACTGGGATGCCATACCTCACTAGTATCAGGATTTGTATCAACAACTTCCTTAGGGCTAAAAAAAGGGCATGAACTCCTTTTCATGTAAGACCATGTACAATTTAAAATTTAAAGTAGCCAATTCACAGATTTTTGAACTTGAATCCCAAGTAATAATAATGGATGGATGAAGACACAACAATAAAATGCACAATTACACCTTGTCAAAACTGGACCAAGTGGACCTTAATAAGTGGACCTTTTTTTTTGGAGGCATGTGTAAACACTGTCTAATACAATGGGGCCCTGTAATATAGCTTACCTAGCCTCCATGCACTACCAGAGCACAAACATATGACAATAGTAGAAGTTATTAATTTTTGACTGTGGCATCAAAATCTTTCTCCTTTTAAGACCTAAACTCGAGATACTGAATTCAAGAAGTAACAATGAGTTTGAAACTACCACTATAACCACAAGAAGGAAGATAAGAACTCTTCTAAACTAATATATATCTCAGTTTTTGTTGAAAAGGAAAGCTGAATCCTGCCAGGAAAAGCCCAAACTTATTTTTACTTTTTACTTACCAATGAATACTAACAGATATAATTCTTAGTCAGTTTGTAATTTATGCCTCAACCTGTAGACAGTTGCCAATTTAGAGTTCTAAATATTAAGTCAGCAAAGAAGGAAATCTTCTATATATTTTCAAGTATGTGCCGATGTTTTTTATATTTTGACAACTAATAAACTGCTTGAGTAGCAAACACATTTGCAACTCACCTCTGTCAAAACCAAAGCAGACAGTAGCCGGACCAAAGCCATGATCACTGAAGTGCTGTTTTCTGCAGTGGTCCATGTTATCTGCAGAAGCATTGTTGCAATAAATCATCTCATCTACAACTGAGATGCTCCTGAAAAGCTATGTCTGAATTACTCTGGGAAGTTCAGTACTGAGATGTCATTGGCACAGACAGGTTTGGAAGGTGACTATTGTTCACTTTGCCATTAGGTTAGTGCAATTTTCTCTTATTTTCTTGTTCCCCCGTTTAATTTTCTGGCAAACATTACAATAGTTCCATTAACATTAAATTTCTGAATTTCAAGAGCAGAGGTACAAATGCAGATGCTTTTCTGAACCAATTGCTCAGAATATTTTTGAGGTCTGGTTATGTCATCCGTAGTTTTGCTTTAAAACCACATGAAAGTTTCTTGTAATTTGAACATTTTGCACTGGCTTCTTATTATTGTATTATTTGTAATATGCCTTCTATTAATGGAAAAGAAAGTGAAACAAACCTCTTCAAAATTTTATATTTGATTTCTGTCTTGTCTGTGTAAGGGTTTAAGCTTCATAATTTTTCAGATATCTTTTGATTCTTCAGAAGTAAGAAAACCGGCAGATTTTCTTTCCAATTTTGTAGATAGGAAAAAGAAATAAGTGGCAACTGCAGCTAGCTAGAAGGCATGTGAAGGTATTTACATGATCCAGAAACATCCCCTTGCAGCAAAGGTGGTGAATGGTACCCTGGGCTGCATTATGCAAAGCATTAGCAGCAGGTGGAATGAGGTGATCCTTCGCTTCACTTAGCACTGGTGAGGCCAAATCTGGCGTGATGTGTCGAGTTTTGGGCTCCCCACTGCAAGAGAGGCATGGACATACTGGAGAGAGTCCAGTGAAGGGCCACAATGATTAAGGAACTAGAGCCATCTCTCCCAAGAGGAAAGGCTGAGATATCTGGGACTGTTCAGCGTGGAGAAGAGAAGGCTCAGGGGGATCTTATCAATGTATATAAATAGCTGAAGGAAAGCTGCAAAGAGGATGGAGCCAAACTCTTTTCAGTGGTGCTCAGTGACAGGACAAGAGGCAATGGGCAGAAACTGAAACACAGGAGGCTCTGTCTGAACACAGAGAAACACTGTCTTCACTGTGAGGGTGACCAAGCACTGACACAGGTTGTGCAGAAAGATTGTGGAGTCTCCCTCCTTGAAGATATTCAAAAGCCATCTGAACATGATCCTAGCCATGGTGGCTCTGGGTGGCCCTGCTTGAGCAGGAGGGTTGGATCAGATGACCTCCAGAGGTGCCTTTCAACCTCAGCCACTCTGTTATTCTGTAAATGGGCTTTTTACTATTATATAGATAATGATCAATCATTTACAGGTGTTTGATTTTTCAATGACATCTTGTATCCTTTTAGAATAGTATTTTTTAAAAAAAGGTGAAAAGCTAAAAAGCTGCATCAATACCTTTAGATGTGTTGTTCAGAAGCATGGTTTCTGTGCTAAGCTATTTTATACAGCAGAACACCACAAAACTATAAACCGCTGGCAGGCCTCTGAACTTCAGAATTCCATCAACATTAGAAGGAGCTGATGACTTGATATGTAGTGCTAACTTATTACTAATATCAGCTAAACACACAGGATAAATCACTCCAACAGGCGTATTTATAAAAGGAAAAAGAAAACATAAGTGTGAAAGGAATAAATTGAATGCCTTCGCCAAACACAATGAACTGCAAAATCCACTTTTTGAGGTTTTCAGCCTAAGAAAATTTACCAGCATAAGCTTTGGCAGGACAGGAGGAAGAAGTTGCATATACTAGCATTAGTTTGATGACATCCACAAATTTGAATTCCTGTTGTTCTACCAAACTTTTTAAACATTAGAGTATTTTTATTAAAAGATTCTGGATCTTTGCCACTACAACCTTTTCCTCATACTTTTTACATGAATATTTTCGGGTTTTTTCCTGATACTTTTTTGGCAGCATCCTTTTCCAACCTATCCTCAAACTAACATTGGATTCTGGAAAATCACTCACTGACATTTCAACTGCACTGCAATAACTAGTCCACTTCCAATACTGTGATTATATATGCCCACTTCTGCCAGCATTCATAGAGCCCTCAATGAAGTCCCTACGTAGCAATAAATGGGAAGGAAAAAACATTCCTACCATTCCTACTTACAGTCCAGGATTATAACAAAATTATCATTAATGTGATGCCTCTCATCTTTTTCTGCCTATTCCACCTATGTAGCTTAGTATCACTAGCTTCACACCTCCTCCCTGATAAATGTAGTGGAAATTACTGTTTCCATATATTGCATGGGTTTTTTTGTTTTGTTTTAATTCCCCTTTCAGTCAGGAAATTGTCTGTAATTATACAGGTTTCATCTAAGACAGTTTATATGACAAGCTATGCTTTCCTTCAACTTCCAGAGTACAAGATACCCATAAAGCAAGGTTCAGATACACACATTTCTAAAGGTTTTCATTATTGGTCATTCACCTTGAGATATTGTACATCATACATTATGGAAACAAGAATATCCACACTCATCTTTACCGACAATATAATTTGTATTATCTAGCAGCAAACGTAATAAAAATGTGTGACAGACAGCAAAAGAATGTAATTGTTCTGTTATTCTAGGTCTTGTTAATCAAAATGGGAGGGGGAGGGTTAAGCCCTAATGTATTGCTATCCTAGGATTAAGGGCACTGGGCAATCAAATGTATATATGTGTATGTATGTACACACACATATATGAACACACAAACACACATGCTCCAACAGACATGTTTTGTAGAACAGTCTTAGTAATGTACTAAAATAGAGAGCAATTGCTGAGCCCTGAGTAAAATCTGAAGTCAGACAACTAGCAGACTGTTCCATGGAGAAAGTGTTTCAGGTACATCTCTCCTGATCTTCAGGCTTAGGCCTTTGCTCAGATACAAGCTTTTGATTCATCTCCTTTAAGAATGATTCACAGAGGTCTGAGCCTCAGTCACTGCACGTTTCCAAAGTCTATTTATTCCTCTCTGCTGTCCTTCTTTGAGTCCAAGCCTAGTTGTGCAGACTTATTTATTTTTAACCTCGGCAGATATTTAATTTTCACCATTACCTTTATTTGAACAAACTATTGCTTATTAAAGAACAGGGTGGGGGAAGAGGGAAGGAAGGGAGAAGGAGAAGGCATCTAAAAATGTATCTGCTCCACAGAGCCAAAAGACATTATACCTTCATTTAAATGGGACTGTGATAGTGAGCCTGTGTATGGTACATGACTTGTCTTCCCTAATCAGCATTCCTCAGTTTGACACTAATGTAGCCTAACAAGGACAGCCAGAAGTTATGTAAAAATAGAGTTTGGCAAAGGGCTGCAGTTGTCAATAAAATTGTGTAAGTGACTCAAGGTTACTGTGTCAAATAACACACTTCAGCTAGTGTAGAGCTGCAAATTGACATGGAGAAGACAAACACTTCTTCAGAGTCCCTTCCCTGCCTGCTTTTGAAGACAGACTCCAGATGGCTTTCAAACTGGATGTTGTGAAATCTAAACACCAAAGTATTGCATTTCTGTCACCTATGTCATTTCCACCTGTGGACAGAGTAAATTTAAGAATTCAGAGAACATGCTTCATTCAAAGCTGACGTGTATCTGTTGTGCCACATAGGCATGACCTCAAAATGTGTATCATCTACTCCACCACTATTAAAAATAAACAAATGAATGAAAGAGATTAAAAATATGGAAAAGGGATACTGAATGCCAGAAGCAAAATGTTCCCACATTTTAGTCTTGTCCTGGTTTCAGCTGGGATGGAGTTAACTGTCTTCCTAGTAGCTGGTACAGTGCTATGTTTTGAGTTCAGTATGTGAAGAATGTTGATAACACTGATGTTTTCAGTTGTTGCTCAGTAGTGTTTAGACTATAGTCAAGGATTTTTCAGCTTCTCATGCCCAGCCAGGGCACCTGACCCAAACTGGCCAACAATGTATTCCATACCATGTGACGTCCCATCCAGTTTAGGAACTGGGAAGAGGGGGCAAGGATTCGCCGCTCGGGGACTGGCTGGGTGTCGGTTGGCGGGTGGTGAGCAATTGCACTGCGCATCATTTGTATATTTCAATCCTTTTATTACTACTGTTGTCATTTTATTAGTGTTGTCATTATCATTATTAGTTTCTTCTTTTCTGTTCTATTAAACCGTTCTTATCTCAACCCAGGAGTTTTACTTCTTTTCCTGATTTTCTCCCCCATCCCACTGGATGGGGGGGGAGTGAGTGAGCAGCTGCGTGGTGCTTAGTTGCTGGCTGGGGTTAAACCACGACACATACTTTTCATTCTAGTATTTTTCTTTCTGGAAGTTACTATTGGCTAAATTATCCTTTTTTAAAAAAAATGAGATGGAGAGCAAAACACACAAAAGCTTCCTTCTGCATTCTTTTATTTCAATGACATTTGAACATGCCATTTGGAAAATGGGATAGAAGATCTAAACTGTGAATAGCATTTGCACAGAATTTCAGACTATATATTATATATTCTAGAATGCTCGTAAACCAAAACTAGAGAGGAAAACTTCATCATTAAGATTCTGTACAAATATACGTTTTCATCTAATCTTCCTCATACTGCAGATTAAAAATTATAAAAGTTCATTAGTAGCCAGTAAACTTTTGGACTGTGCCAAATTGTTGCTGTGTGACCTCTGTGGTGTGACTACTAATCAGGACTTTTAAGTGAGAGCAAACAGAAAAACTATATAATTCTGTATATGTAGACATATATACATATATATGTACGTCCATACACACACATGCATTTGTGTGTGTATATATATGCACACACAGTTTCTCAAGTCTTTCTTCCTGATGAACTACTACTCAGCTGAGGAAAAAAAGCAGAGCTAACAGCAGATTATATGGTCAGCACTGACTGCCTGCTGGCAGTACAACCAAATAATACTAAATAAGACAGGAATCAACAAAAATTTTCAAACCAAAGAAAGCAAAGTAATAGATTACATAAGTAAAACATTAAATGTAAGCCAATTTCAAAATTATTTTATTGGACGAGTTCACACCACAAATATGAAATCTAGCATTTTTGACAATACAGTCCTGTCAACATGCACTATGAATTAATATTAATACACATTTTCTCTCCTTGTATTCTTGGAGAATTCTTCCAGTAGACCAAAACCACTGAACAGAAAAACCGTCCACCTCCATATGTGGTAAAACACTTAATTCTCTTTATGGATCTCTCTACCTAAAGAGAAGATAGTTTGATGTTCCTGAATTCAAGCTCATTTGTTTGGAGGTTTTTAATGTTTTTCTCTCCCCACTTGTATTTTATCAGATGTTTTCACTTTAGGATTTCATGGAGTCCCAATGGACATACACAGATTGTAAAAAAAGTCATTAACTTCTCTCTTTTTCCCTTGGAGGCCAGGGGTTCAAGTTTTTCTTGGACCTACTACAATTACAGGGCTGCCATTAATATAATTTTCGTATGAGAAAATCTGCTTATAACATGAAGCCTGCTCATCTCACCTTTAAAAACAATGTATGGAAACATTCCTGTACAGTTGAGTTTGCACTGAATTTTAGAGATGATTGACTTTGAAAATACTTGTTTGCTTGAAGTGTACAAAGATGAAGTAATTTTCAGAGAGTGCTAGCTAGAAAATAGAATATTTATGCCATGAGGGTAAAAAAAATACAATAAAATCCCTGTAGATTCTCCTGCCATTCTCCTCTCCACCTTCATGAACAAGGATCCATGTCGTCTTGACTAAGGGCCCCACCAGAAAGTCAGAACGGTTAGTGAATACAGGCACTTGGCATGTGTTTATATAGGCATATATACATGAAAGATTTCCCCAGAATGGAATTATTTCTGGAAATGCTTTAAGCATTAAACTTTAGGCTGCCCACTGAGAACCGTCTCTTTGGAAAGTAAGGATCCTGATGATGTCTTAGTATACAGGTCAACAGCTGCTTCTCACAATGGCAGCACTGGCTTACACGCCTGCCTCTTTCCCTAGCAGCAGCACGCTTGCCTACTTCTTGCTTGCACCTCTCTGTGGTACCTTACCACTGCAGGGGAGCCACGCAGAGACAGTCTTTTCCCCTCTCACTTTACTTCATTGGGGGAAGAAATGGAAAGGTATGTTCAGAGAGAAGGAGGAACTCATTTTTCTGACGTGTGAAAAAGGTGCATAGAAACATACCCAGAAACTGTACACCCAAAAGTGCACAGAAATGCCCTTCCATGCTCAAATTTTTTAGTTCAGGTTGACTTAGTATGTGAGGAGTTAATCAATTCCAAAGACAGAAGTATAAAGAAGACTGAGTTTAGCATGGAGTTTCTTTTGCAATTGGAAAGAGGCTATAAATTCATTAATCTGGTTAATGAACAGAACAAAGGCACTGCAATCATTTACTGTTATTTCTTCTGTACCACAGTTTGTATTGCAACAAATAATACAAAATATTAGTTATTCATACAGAAGAAAATGGAGACTTGTCATGGTTTAACCCCAGCTAGCAACTGAGCACCGCACAGCTCGCTCACTCTCCCACAGTGGGATGGGGGAGAGAATCAGAGGGGTAAAAGTGAGAAAATTCATGGGCTGAGATAAAAACAGTTTAGTAGGCAAAACAAAAGCCCTACACGCAAGCAAAGCAAAACAAGGAATTCATTTACCACTTCCTATTGGCAGGCAGGTTCAGCCATCTCCAGGAAAGCAGGGCTCCATCACATGTAATGGTTACTTGGGAAGATGAATACCATAACTCTGAACATCCTCCCTTTCCTCCTTCTTTCCCCAGCTTTATATGCTGAGCATTACGTCATATGGTCTGGAATATCCCTTTGGTCAGTTGGGGTCAACTGTCCCGGCTGTGTCTCCTCCCAACTCCTTGTGCACCCCCAGCCTACTCGCTGGTGGGGTGGGGCGAGAAGCAGAAAAAGCCTTGACTCTGTGTAAGCACTGCTCAGCAGTAACAAAAACATGCCTGTGTTATCAACACTATTTTCAGCACAAATCCCAAACATAGCCCCATAACAGCTAGTATTAAGAAAATTAACTCCATCCCAGCCAAAACCAGCACAAAAGTCCAATGCCTCCAGCTCAACTAGGCTTACTATGCAAAACCTTAAAAAAAAAAAAAAAAAAAAAAAAGTTTAGGTTTCTGTTTCAGATTATATCAGTAAAATATCCCATATTTCATATGTGGATGACAATAAGGGCCTAGTATCTTAGCAAGATCATTAATTGTAGAACAGCACAATAATAAAGAGAATTTGAAATAATTTTTGTATGTTAGCAGACAAGTGTTGCAGAAATGCTAGAAGGACCGCGATATGTTTCAAAAGTCAATTTTCTTTTAGTGATATCAGAATGCAGCGGTCAAATTGAACAGGAATGTTATGTTGTATTGAGATGTAACAACCAGATTGAACAGGAATATTAGGCCATAAACACTGCAACAAACACAACTCATTACAGGTTCAGGATGTCAGTTGGGAATTATCACTACATGAACTGTAACCAAATCTAAGCTTAGAATGGTGCTTCGAAATGCACACATCACTCACCGAAAAGGCAAGGCTTTCAACCTTAGATGGTGTCCTGATCGAAGGGGAGAGTCTCTGACTGCAGAGGAAGACTGGCACAAGGGGGTCTTCTGGCAGGCTCCATCTATACCCTAGGTCAGAGCGGGGCTCATGGTCATGTATGGTCACCCCCATAATTCTCTCAATCGCGGTGTTCCATTGAATGAGGTGTTTCTGGCGGGCTCCGTCATTGGGGTACCTGACTTGGGGCACTCTGTGTAGGGCGGCTCAACCCCCAACCGTGGCTTCTGGTTTAACCCTTTCCTTCCAGCGGTTGAGAAGTTTCGGTCTTTATCGGTGCGGGTGTACCTGCAACAACACACACACACAAAAAAAGATTAGCAGTACTTTCTTAAACATAAATAGGAAACATTGCCTAAGAAAAAATGAGGACTCATTTTAACTCAAAAAATTAAATTTTAACTCTTACAGTTATCACTTATATTAGTGCTATTTGATTACTCCTAAAAAGAGCTGATATGATTTGATCGAGTATCAGCTTCCCCCTCCCTAAACTCCCCATTAAATAAACAGTAACTTTGTAACCAGCTCAGCTCAGCATTTACTATCATACCATAATATGTGTGAATTTTACAATGCTGAAGCTTTGGTTCAGCAGTCAACCTCGTTTCAGCACAAAATATACATTTAAATGTAATAAATGTAGATTATTATCCTGCACTATCAGTCAATGTTTGATTTGCATGCAGATTCAGAGACTAGTATTAACCATTGCATGTTGATGTATGCCTCTGAAAATCTCAGGGTCATACTGCTGATTCAATCACCTTTCAAAATATCTTAATATTCAGGTTCACTGTCTCATTCTGAAAGCTTCCTAAGTCAGCAGCAGCGTGTGGGTGTGACCGTTACAAAAATATTTTAGTAAATGAGAGAGAAGGGTCAGTCAATTCAATTTAAAACCAGCAGTAATAATGGTTATAACCTCCTCATAAACTCAGACAGGAACATTCTTCTTCACATCTAAGCCCAATAAATATAATTCTGTGATTAGTTGTGAAATTCCACAGGCTTTGTGTTCACTTGATCATAGAGCAGGTCCCAGGAGGTGGCTGGGCTGCCCTTGGCCTGAGCAGGGCTGACCTGGGTTTACCAGTGCCCATTGCCCAGCCTGTCTGAGCTCCAGCTCTGAGTGCTGCCAGGGAAGGGGCTGACAGCCCCAGGCAGTGCCTGCCAGACAAATGGACCCTGGGGGCATAGGGGGCTGCAGGACAGCTTTCACCCCTTCCCTGGGAGTCCAGGGGGAAAGGAGCAGGTGGGGATGGGAAAACATGTAAAAAGAAATCCTAGTGTACCCCTGCACTGAGGAGGAAGGGACCATGAATATCCCATTCATCCTGGTGAAGACACTGACAAGCGGCTGTGACAGCCCCCACCTCTTTGCTTGGAAAGGCTCAAACACTTGACCATCAGACCTGGAGAGTTATTGGAGGGGCAAGAATAACACCAAATAAAGTTATCTTATCTAACAACTTTAATGGCATTATTATTAATGAGGCTTTTCTGTACTAATTTGGACTGTGTTTGTATTGCTAGACTAGTAATAACTGTCATATTGTGATTAGGTCTTACCATTTTTTATTAGGTTAATGTCGTGGTTTAACCCCAGCCAGCAACTAAGCACCACGCAGCTGCTCACTCACTCCCCCTCATCCAGTGGGATGGGGGAGAAAATCAGGAAAAGAAGTAAAACTCGTGGGTTGAGATAAGAACGGTTTAATAGAACAGAAAAGAAGAAACTAATAATGATAATGATAACACTAATAAAATGACAACAGTAGTAATAAAAGGATTGAAATGTACAAATGATGCGCAGGGCAATTGCTCACCCCCCGCCGACCGACACCCAGCCAGTCCCCGAGCGGCGAATCCCTGCCCCCCACTTCCCAGTTCCTAAATGAGAAGGGACATCCCATGGTATGGAATACACTGTTGGCCAGTTTGGGTCAGGTGCCCTGGCTGGGCATGAGAAGCTGAAAAATCCTTGACTATAGTCTAAACACTACTGAGCAACAACTGAAAACATCAGTGTTATCAACATTCTTCACATACTGAACTCAAAACATAGCACTATACCAGCTACTAGGAAGACAGTTAACTCCATCCCAGCTGAAACCAGGACAGTAAACAATAAATTCTTGTTTCTCCCTCTCTTGCATATGGTGTATTCTTTCTTGTCTATAATAATAACTTAGAACTATGTAGATCTTGGTTTATTTTATTGAACTATAGTGCAATAGCTCAAATGATCTGCATGTCCCATTGTGTTAGGTTCTGCACATAGACAATAGAAGAGCTGGAAGTCCAAAGGTGCAATCTTACTAGATATGATAGGCAAGGGCCAGGATAAGACATTAAGAAAACAAACAGCTATGTTGTATTTAGTGAACTGAGGAAAAAAAGAGATTAAATGAACTGCCTTATAACAAAAAAAAAAAAAAGCAATAAAATGGAACTAAAGTTTCTAAGTCCTTGTTCAGATCTATGCCTGTGTTGTCACCTTCAGTCTCACAGCAGTGAGGAATTATAGAATGATTCAGAATCCTTGTGCTTTAACATGGTGGAGTCAACATGTGACTTGCTTAGAAGCTATTTTGAAGCTTTCTCTCCTGTACCTTTTAATCCTTATTAAATATAAGATATTATTGACTGCCCTTTTCAAATATAAGGTCAGTTTAAGAAGTTTGTGCTTCATCACCATCGTAACTAGCTTTTCATACACGACAGCTTGTCAGCTACGAAAAATTCAAATTATGTTCTCTTCAATAAAGAAAGAGAAGGACTAAGTTAGGTATCAAATTTTGTGGTAGAGGAGTAGAAGGCCTCTTTTAAGACTTGCAAAAGCATGACCCTTTCGGGGCAGTCAGCTCAATCTAGATTGACTTGTGTGGGACTGTATCAGCACACACCAGCAGCTTGATCATCTGGTTAGGGCACAAAACAGACCTCTCTACCCTGCAAACTTATATGTCCTCTCAGGGGCTGAAATCACAAATGAGGATAGAGGAAAGCCTTGCCTTGAAACAGGCTGAAAACAAACACCTGAGACACAGGGTTGTCCTGGTTTTGGCTGGAATAAAGTTAATTTTCTTCTTAGTAGCTGGTATAGATAGTCCTGTGTTTTGGATTTAGTATGAGAATAATATTGATAACACACTGATGATTTAGTTGTTGCTAAGCAATGTTTATACTAAGTCAAGGACTTTTCAGCTTTTCATACTGCCCTGCCAGCAGAGGCTGGGAGTGCACAAGAATCTGGGAGGTGACACAGCCAGGACAGCTGACCTAAATGAGCCAAAGGGGTGTTCCATTCCATATTACATCATGCGCAGTATATAAACTGAAGGACACTGTCACTTGGGGACTAACTGAGAATTGGTCAGGGACTGATGAGCAATTCTATTGTGCATCATTTGTTTTGTATATTTTTATTAGTAGTACTATTTTCCCTTCCTTTTCTGTCCTTTTAAACTGTATTTATCTCAACCCACAATTTAGGGTTTTTTTCTGATTCTCTCCCCCATCCCACTGGGTGGGGGGGAAGTGAGCGAGCAGCTGCATGGTGCTTAGTTGCTGCCTGGGTTTAAACCATGACAAGGGTTCACAGTGCTCCAGCTTTACACGTACCCAGTGTAAAGAGGAACATACATCTTAAACACCCAGCACATCGGGAAGCAGCTGTTTCAGTTTCAGCCTGTACTATACTAAGCACTGCAGCCTTTTCAGAGGCTGGGTCTTTCCTGCTCAGAGGTGGTATCACAGGACAATATAAAGTTGTTAACAACCACCTTCCCTGCAATGTGAACAAGTGTAAAGAACTTACCTTGGTACTCTCTGGAGTTCCTGCAGCAGCTGTGTTGAAGAAATGGGTGAGAAGAGAGGGAATTCCTGTTGATTACCTTGTAGCCAATGGGTTCAGAAAGCTGGAGATGGTCAGCTGCGCTCCCAACTAAACCCAGTGAGAGCAGCTGGGACACCCCCACTTTGTGTCTAGAGTCCTCATTTATACAAAGAGGGATGGATCTAATGGCAGTGGCATCTCATCATCCTCTCTTCGCTAACTTGGGAAATCACACACATCAGGTGAACAGACCCTGACATGGGTTAATGTTGTATCACAGAAGAATTTATTTTCTGACTGGAAAAAGAAAGAAAAAAAAACCCAAACCCCAAAACTTCTTTCTTATGGGACAACTCTCTTTCCAGCAGCTCACTATCCAGCTTTTCCTTCTGCTTTCCTGCTCCTTTTTTCTCCTGCTCCATTTTTTACATAACACAGTATGCATGTAACAGAAATTGGTTTGTATCTCTAGCTAACATTTTGTATACACCACATTTCTGTTTAAGTCATTGGGAATGTCATTAGGATAATAAGTAACTAGGCAGTGAAAACTTTTCTTCTCCCTCTATTCAGCCCCCCATGCTGCTGCACAAGTGGAAGATGTTAATTATCTTTAACAAAAGGTAAAAATCATGCTAGTGACCATTAAAAAAACTAAATGGATTTAAATTAGCAAACTATGTTAACTCTTGCATACTACTGAATTTATTTTAGCTTATCAAATATAGCACACCTAGCTCAAAATATATGTAGATAAAAATCTTAGTCAAGAGCTGCAGTGAGAGGTAGACCTATTTATAAGCCGTCAATGAATATAAAGCACCAACTGTGGGGCATACAGCTTTTCATCTTCTGCACACAGCTTTGTTCCTATCAGTGCAAGAGGAACCTCAGAGAGATTGCAATATAAGGAATGGGTTATACCAGTATAAAGACAGATCTACTGAAGTTAAGTGCAAGATGTAAGAGAAAATATGTATGGTGAATAAGTATTAATAGTGAACAGTGTCCATTATGCTTTCATGCCTGTGGAGTAAGGCATAACAGAAAGAAAGCCTACTTCCAGACTCCTTATATGTGGATTGAATTTGGTTCCATTAGAAAAGCAAAGCTTTGATAAAATTACTACTAGTCATTGAATGCACTGAAGCAATTTACTTCTCTTCACTGTCAGTGGATTCCACAGCATATCTGACATAGTCTTTCTAATTTTGGTTTTAACTGTAGGTGGTAAAATCTGTGATGGCTATTTAACAATGCTAGGGACTGACAGCTCAATTCACTTATGTCATGTTGGGACTTACAACAACCTATCTGGGATTTTGCATATTCCTATTTTCATTCTCATGCAACACTGGAAACCTTAGCACAGATGGTTCATCTTTATAATACTGTAATTGAATGTGTATTATCATCTCAGTTGTTTTGGCAGTTCTGGGTGGTCTGAGGAGGTTGGCTGGAAAAAGAAGTCAAACTGGTAAAATATTGTGATGAAAGGAAGCAATTATGATGTTTATTTCTGAAATATTTTGTAGCAAGTGATGAATCTATCTTAATTCATGTGCGAATACAGATTTTTCTCACTGAAGAAATTAAACTGTTATGGAAAAAAAACTAAAACAAACAATCCATATCTATCTGCCTGTATCTAACAAGCTGAAAACCTTTGCTTTGGGAAAATGTTGTCTTTTGATACAGAGTAACATGTAGTGGAACATAAAAATACAGAAGAGAAGATGTGCCTAGAGGCTATGTGTAAGTAGTCTACATCCGTCCCAACTTAAATCTAATAAAACATTAAATTATACTGCTATTATATTTTAAGCTTAACCAAAATGACCTATGAAATCCAGATATATGGTATATCTTCACTGATAAGCAAAAATTTCTTTTAAAGGCAATTATCATTCCTTGCATTTCTAAATGCAGCATGATGTGATGGCAGCTGTGTACTAGTGCAGTGCCACAAAGGTAGTAAGGAGAAGAAACTGTAACTGTCATTGCAAGTTTCTGCTATACTCTAATATAGTCCTGATTAGCATGTTGGACAATCTCTTGTTCACAGACTCCTAGTAAGAGATAAATTAACAGTGATCAATTTGGTTGTAAAGAAGACACAGGACAGAAATTAATTTTAATGATGTGAGTTGGAAATAATTTTTAGAGAGTATTTTTTATTAATAAATACACTGGATTTTTTCTAAACACCCTTGGCTACAGGGAGGCAGCAACTTCCATTACTATCTTAACAGTATTACCTACTGCAATGCTTTCAGATATTGGGAGATATTCACAGTCCATTTTGCTTCTAGAAAATCACAGCCTGATTTGAACTCACTTGAAGAGATATGAGTGAGGGTTAACAAAAGAAAGTGTGCAAATAATCAAAGGTCCACAAATTAACCATTTTTTTAAAATAGGGACCTGTTATTTTACTGTAGTAAAGAGATTTTTAAGACACGCGTATTACATGGTCATTCTGTAAGCAGGTCTAGCAAGAGTCAAGTAAATGGAAATCACTTTAAAAATAAATCAACCCTATTCCAATAGATAAGTTTGTTCCAATAGAAATGGTAAGTCAAATTAAATCCTTTAACCCCTTTATTATGGCTTCCTGTAATCACAGTAGTAGCCCACTGTGTACTAGAGGCCTAATCCATATTATTAAAGAAACTCAAAATAGCGCTCCGTTAGCTTGCATGGTCACTGCTGACTAAGCGCTATACAGCACAGTTGCACCCAGCCAAAATTAGTTGCCCATAGAGGGGTATGAGAGACTCTTCACCTACCTTATCATTGTGAGTCACTGTGCCCATACCCTTAAACAACATGTATATATACTTATTGTAGTCTTAAACTGCTTCTATAAAAATTCAAATTGAGTAAAAATTTACAAAGCCTGGCAGCCCACCATCATGTCCTCTCCAAGTCCACCAGACTAAGAGGGCACACCTGTCTGAGGCAGCAGCTGCTAAGAAAAAACCATATACCTCCAAAATCTAATGATGCATACACTGTTGTCCAGCATGTTGCTACAATCTGCCTACTTGCTCAGCTAAATGACCAAAGTAGAACATACAACTTCAAACATGACTTGTCTGTCTGACACATTTTTGAAGTTGAAACAATGGAGCTGTGTGCTGGTTTTGGCTGGGATAGAGTTAACTGTCTTAATACTATCTGGTATGGGGCTATGTTTGGGATTTGTGCTGAAAACAGTGTTGAGAACGCAGGGATGTTTTCGTTACTGCTGAGCAGTGCTTACACAGAGCCAAGGCCTTTTCTGCTTCTCACCCAACCCCACCAGCGAGTAGGCTGGGGATGCACAAGGAGTTGGGCAGGGGCACAGCTGGGACAGCTGACCCCAACTGACCAAAGGGATTTTCCAGACCATATGATGTAAAGCTCAGCATATAAAGCTGGGGAAAGAAGGAGGAAGGCGGGCACATTTGGAGTGATGGCGTTTGTCTTCCCAAGTAATCATTATGCCTGATGAAGCCCTGCTTTCCTGGATATGGCTGAACACCTGCCTGCCCATGGGAAGTGGTGAATGAATTCCTTGTTTTGTTTTGCTTGCATGTGCGGCTTTTGCTTTACCTGTTAAACTGTCTTTATCGCAGCCCACAAGTTTTGCACTCTTGCCCTTCTAATTCTCTCCCACACGCCACTGTGGGGAGAGTGAGCAAGCAGCTGGGTGGTGCTTAGTTGCTGGCTGGGGTTAAACCATGAGAAGCTGTTACAACAACAAGTATGGTAAGAACTGGAAGTCATGCAATCGGGTCATGAATTAATAGGTCCATGAATGGTCCAAGGCCCCAAGAAAGGGCCTGTGCACAAAGAGAGGAAGAAAGAAGCAGCAGTATGCTTCTTGTGTTTGTCTTCTTTACAATTCAAGTTTGACAGAGGAAAACTTCCATAGTGGAATAAACATCCAATTACATAAATTGAGCTTACCCCACCTCTAAGGCTAGTCTAAAAAAGTCTATAAAAAGACAAGATGCAGGGAATATAATTTATCTGAACTCTGCAAAAATTCCACCTCAAGCAGGGCTTTGCAGCACACCTAGATGCTACATGGTTGTCATTAAAATTAGTGAAATAGAGCCTAAGAGGAAGGAAATTACTTGCTTGCAGAAAAAAGAAAATGTTTCAGTGACAGTTTTGTATTCTGTACTATAAGAATAGGCCCACAATATGCAGGTCAGAATCCTGAAGGAATATTTGGGAAAACCAAACCAAACAAAACCAGAAAGATATAAGAAAAACCCCACCCAAACCAAAGAACTCCACAACGAACAGCTTGGTTTAGTAGAATTCATCAATTATACCTTTCAGTGGCTTTACGGTTAATCAAGGCTGAAGAATGGAAAAGGTAAGAAACAGGGTTTACCCTCCTCTGCTTCTTTTCTGAAATCTGTTTCTAATAAATCACACTGCAGGTCCATCAGTTTTCACCAACATGCCAAGGTAAGGCAAGACCAGGACTTCACTTAGAATTTGAGACAGCTAACATCAATGTACGCACTCAGGAAGACCATAACAGCTAAGCAGGAAATACAGCCACTGTATGAAAGCCTCCCGTTCCCACTCAAAATTAGGAATAGAGTGACAAAATATATCCAGAAAGTTACGAAGAATTAGGGTAAACTTTTAGTCACTAACTGGAGTTATCAGTGAAAAGTATCAGATCAGGAAGTCTATACACCCTCTAAAAATAATCATTTACACAGACATTTGCCCACTCCCCACAACACCGCAGGACAACAAGTTTTCCTATGGTATCCATCTAACATTTCACTCTTCTCTACATCGGCATGATAGATCTTTCTCTCTCTATCACTAGCTTTTCATTGTTTAAAAAAAAATCCCTATTTTCTGCCAGCAAATTTCTTTTTTTGGTTTCACTTAAACTTTTCTCACTCTCTTTTATTCTTATTTCTCTCACTAACCTTCTAATACATCTTTTGCCTAATTCTACACTATTTTACCAAAGTCCTTCCGCTAATTCCCTCACTCTTCCCACTCCTCTTCAGAATAAAATGTGATTAAAAATTATTAAACCCATAATTCTTGCCCCCAGTACAGATTTCTTATTGATTTATTATGTCAGCTTTCCCTCCTTCCCCTCCTCTGCTTTCTCTTTTTGACTCTTGACTTTTTGTGACTGTAATTTGTTTCCACACCACCTCAGCCTGCTCAGGGCTTTTAGATACTCCAGCAATACAAGCTGCAGTAATGAAACAACAAAGCTTGTTTAACAAAAAGTTTGCCTGTTACAATCCCTCTACCAATAACTCCTTTTCTTAGAAGCAGGAGAAAGCTATAACAACACCTAAACATACTTACCTCTGGGAAAGAGTGAAGTTGAAAGCACCAGCCATTTGCAAAATAGTCACACCTGCATTTGTTTAACCCCTTTGAAGTTATACTGCTGCCCTCAAAAATGCCTAGTAAGAAAAAAAAATCCTAGAAGAGGTTGATTCTGCAGTTACAGATAGTTAAGAATGTTCTCAAAAAATATGTTTTAGGAAATAATGCTACTAAGTTAGTGTTTCCTTTGTTGTCTGTTATGTTACTTAAGTTTTTCTAGGGAAATTTGGGTGGTCTGGTATAGGGAAGAAATTGTCTCAATTTTCTGAACAATAAGCTAATTCATGGTTGACCTTTCACATAGCAGTAACTGACAGCACTTCAGAGAAGTATGTCTCCACAGACAGCATAATCTGTCAAGACAGCAAAAGTTTTTCATGCTAAGCACAGACATTCAGTTTCTCATAATTTGATAAAGAATTCAGAATTCTTTGGGGTAAAGTTAGCGATATCATGATTATTGATAATAGGTCTGCTTTGTCCGGCTTGCCACCCGGGCATCATACAGAGAACTCATCCTCTGCCCAGGATTTGGCTATTGCCCTCATGCTCAGAGAGTGGTAACAACTCAAGTACTAAATGTGTGATCAGAAATATTTGTATTGCAAGAACTGAATGCTCTGACACATTAGAACACAAGTGTACTAACACTTCATGAAGCAGCAGCAAAAAGATTCCTCTGCCACAAGACCCAACAAAACCCACTTTTAATCTAGGGTTTAAATCTTGCAAACAGTTTATTCTTGTTCTTATATTTATTGTGAGTAGCCTCACCGAAATCAGTAAGATAAATGGGTCCATAAATCTTTAGCACAAAATAGACAAGGAGAGGAAAAGAAACGTTACTCTTTTTTGGCAATTGATTTGCTCAATCTAAGCAACAGGCACTCAAAATGGAAATTGGATCCTCTGACCCCTAACCCAGTGCTTCAGCCTTTCTCTCTGTCAGTCTTCTGCTCTACCACTTAAGACAAATTACGGACTACAAGGAGTTTATCTCCCAAGGATCTCATACAAAATACAAAAAATCAGTCTGCAAAGAGTACAATTAATCTACTTGTAGCACTATACTTTTCTCAGCTGAGAAACATGCTTAACCTGAATTGCTTGAATGATCAAAATCTTATTGCTTTAACACATTAGCAATGGGCACTTACCCAATTCCCATCTCCAAAACCATTTTTTTTTTTAACTTCTAAACCTTTACCCTAAGTCTGAGAATATATAAACTTATCTCTCTGTGAATTTTCTCTCTCACTCTCCAGGTCTGGGAAGCCCTGACTGTCCCTGCCCACCGCTGCAGCTCATCCCACCCTGCCCACGACCCAGGACCCCATGTCAGGCTCCTGGGGCCAGCAGCCTCTGCCCCAGCAGCACTTTAGCTAGGCCTGCCCCCATCTCAGCTGCACCCACAGAACAGGTTGATCCTGACCTTCTGGCTTGACTTAGGCCCTGCCTTACCCCTATGGGCTCGCTGGGACTGGGGCTGCCCCATTTGCCCCCCTGGCTGCCCTGCTCCTGGGCTGGCGGTGGTGGGAGAGACCCTGGCTGCCAAAGCATCCCAGAGCCCACATGGGTCCCCCAGTGCCCCAGTACCAGGGAGCTGCCAGTCCTCATGGCACCTTGACACTGGCTATCTTTCAGCAGCATCAGAGAAACCGAATACTAACTTTTAGTGGCTTTGGTGTTTTTTTTTGTTTTTGTTTTTGTTTTTTACTTAGTGGAGTTAGCAGTAAATTCATCAGTAATCAATAGTGGGGCTTCAGTTACTTTTATGTGTCTACATTACTGCTTCCCTCTCATGCCTGTATCCAGCAGATAGAGAGTGGTATCTTCAGAAATCCTGGACTGATGCTGGAGTCAATCTCACAGAAAATAATCAAACACTTTCCTTGGTCACATATTCAGGATCTTCAGGTCCCCATCCTTCAGCATAAGACAAAAACATGGATCCTTCAGATGGCCATAGATTGTTTCAGTTTAAGGAGTTTATATTGCCTTGGTGAAGAATACAAGTGACAGTGTACATGGTGGTGATATTATAGCTGTGTATTGTATCACCAGATTATGCAAGTGGTGTTTATTCGTTTTCCTTTACTCGCAGCAGCAAAAATTGTATTTTACAGAGTAAATGCCTTTAATTTTTCAAAAGATACTACTTTCTACTGAATATATACTTTACAGAGAGGACAGAACAAAACACTGCAGCTGGGCATGTCATGAATACCAAGAAGGGCAGAACTTACTCCAGTGCAACAATTAACACTTGTGTCCCATTAGGGAATAGTGTCATGAAAAAACATGTCTGTAATGAAAAGCTTTGCATAGGAAACCTCTAACATACATCATTACTTTCATTCTGCCCTACTTATGACATAGTAGTTCGAATTTTGTTGCAAGCACCCTGTTAATTAAACTTGCAATATACTATGTGCAAGGAGTCATTACATTCTCCAAATTCTTTTATTTTTAAAGGTATCTGTAATTCACAAATCCATTTGAAAGCAATTCTTTTAAAAAAAATATCACATTTTGTTTTTTTTATTGCTTTGGAAAGTGTCATAGCATTACATAGCACCTTCCTATTTTTTGTGGTTAAAGATGATTAACCCTTCGAATACAAGTAAACGATTACTCTTTTCCCACTCTGTGATAAACATAAGTGCCAAAATAAAATTTGTTCATCATGTCATGGACTAAGACAATGAAACTTCTTTTTAAATTTGAAAATAGTAAGATGTGATTTCTTCCTCACTAGTTTAGTCCTAAAAGATGGCATTTGCTTAGTGGAAAAAGCTTTTCTTTTTAATTCAAAACTTTTTTGTTCATCAGAGTGCCTGAATGAATTCTAGAAATTCATTGTCTGACCTGATCACCCTGCTGCCAGATGTGGTTCTTTCTGCTTCTTCAGCAATACCATTGACAATGCTTTATATTGGTACCAACTGCGGATATGTTTCATTGTTTTGTTCAATGTGACTGAAAGATAGTTTCATCTTTTTGTGAAGTAAAGGATTTTTACAGAAATTTAAGTATGATACTACACTCAATTTAGACTTATTTTTTTTAGTAAGTGTTTAATAAATCACCAATGAAGTTTCAACTGTATCTCCAAATATAAGCATATTCCACATAGGAACGAGCTTACAAATATAGTTTATCAGGATCTGCTAGGGCTCAAATAAGAAAGATAGTTATCTTTTGCCAAGAATGCAATGTATAAGTGACATATTTTTTCCATTTTGTTTATTTTTTTTGTGCAGTGTTATCTGTGTCTAATTTAGCAATGACATGGGTAAATATATTGTCCTTATCGAGAGAATATGTTTAGAATATACTTCTAAACAATTTTTCTTGTATTTTGAGTAACATGTCTGAAATACAATAGAGCATGATATATAGTGGCAAGGATGAATTTTAAAAAGCTAAATCTGTTTCTGAAGATATGATACATTATCTTTACATTATCATTAATTTGCAATAGTTGTATTTACTGCTCACCTGTAAATTAAAGGGGGACCTGTCTTGCGGCCAGTGCACTGAACTGATTGACTCTCGAAATACCTGAATTAAATTTATGCATCATTTGATGAAGTCTGGCTTTTTCTGAACAAGGGACATGACTTTATGAAAAACTTTCAGTGGTGCACTGATGTTAACAGAACACTGAACCAGTTCCCTTAGGCTCAGTTTTTCAATACAAGACCTTTTTGCTAATTCTTGATACTGCCACTGACATTTAGCAAATCACATGGCCTAAAATGTCTGCAGGGTCAGAGCTTAAGGAACTGTGGAAGGAAAAAGATACAGCTCTGAAGACTTTGTTGGTTGAAACATTATCTTTTTTTCCTATGTACAACTCCTCCCTTCTTTGGCTGGTGTGGTTTGTTAGAGCTTACATGGCACTCAGAAAGCTGATGCTTAGACACGAATACACAATTCAGCAAGTTTCCACAGGAATTCAGTCTCTTAGGAGGCTTCATTTTGTTGGTGGTAAAACAGAGGTTATAGATGTTCCTCTGCCATTTCAGGAAAGTGGCTGAGCTGTATTGTCTGGGGTGTGCTTTGCCCATCCTCCATCTTAGTGGAATACAAACCAGCACTGCAGTAAAAGCCCATTTAATTGCAGACTGTGCCCGACCTGTTATCACCAGTTCCTGGTAGTGCTAACACAGTTACAAGACTTTTGGAAGGCTCAAAGTTTAGCAATACAAGCTAGCTTCTGCTCATAATATCTTTTGTTGGCATATACTAAATACCTTTAGAATATTGCTTTCGTATTCTTTGGAAAAAAAAGATTATCTTTCAACACTAACATTTAGGTGGCTGATCATAATGGGCATCAAGCTCAGCTGGAGACTCAGGATGCTACGATAGCAGTTTTTAATAGCACTGATGTGTTTTGACAGCAAAGAGAATAATAAATTGCAGGGCTGCTTGAGCATTATTCAGTACTTCTATAATGGGGGAAAAATAATTGATATGTTTCTTTTTGGCAGTAAGACTCCTAATGAACCAGACATCTTGACAGAAAGACACTTAGCAAAAATAAATGTAACTACAACACTTCATTAAAGTAAAAGTATCTTTACTATTAATATACAAATGGTGAAGAGTGACAAATAATTGATTTACTTTAAGCCATACTTTCAATGTCTTTCATAAATACAAAACCAGCATCTGTGATATTACTTCTTTTTACAGTATAGAGATATATATATATACACAGCATTTCATAGGGACATAAGATTTTTAAACAATAAACAAACTAGCTCCATTGGTAGCTAACTTATCAATATATAATTCAGGTGGTATATATCTCAAGTGGGCTGTTGACATGTGGAATAACAAAAACAATATATGGTATGTTTTAGCTTATACTGTACACAGCATACAAATACATACTGAGTGCTCATTGTAGCAGGAAAGCTATTTTTTTTTAAAACCTTGTCTAAGTAGTTCAAAATTCTTAGTGAGAACTCTATACCATGAGCAATGAAATTATCTTCCTAGGGGTCTGACTGCTTTATATATTTGTCACTATATTTGATCTATAGAGACTCTGATGGTTTGTTTTCCCTTCCCCTAACCCTGTATTTTAGGTTTTAAAATGTAGCCTACTTACACGGTAGAATTAAAGGATACAGCAGGGTTAATGTTCCCCCTCCTCTGGTTTTCACTGCCTGCAGTACCCTGCCTTTTGGCAATGCCCTCCAGCAGTCGCTCTTGTTTCAGTAGCTCCCCATTTCCCTTGTCACTGCTAATGAGAGGCGAGAGATGCTCCAAGTATGCGAGCCCTCTCTCGCTCGCTCTTTGGCACTTGTTCTCTCCAGTAGTGGCTTTCCTGAATTCTGTCAGCACAGCATCTGGTCATCTCGCCTGCTCCCGATCTCACCTGTGACTTAAAAGCTGCCAATACAAATTTGGCAATAAATATTTATTTCATTTCTCTGGGCTAAAAATGGCCAATATTCAAGTTTGAAAGTCAAACATCATCAGGCTTACAATGCCTGTTAAGAGGAAAGATAGATTGGTAAACTGTGATTTCTCAGAGCCTGATCCAAAGCCAAATTTGTAATAGAATGGCTTCTTTTTAGCTCAGGTTCAAATAAAATTATATAAGAACACATTTCTATGCGCACTGGAAATATTGAAGATCACTTAAAACTTAGGGAGTGGTTTCCCTCCACCACTACAGAACTGCTGTCAAGTGGATTGGGTACTCCAGGAGATGATATGAAAAAATCTGAAAAGTGGATGGAGCCTTTTTAAAAAAGATTTATTTAACCATAGTAGCTTTGCATTGATCAGCACAAGTATCTGAAGTTAAACAAAGGGATTTAAGAAGAAACATTATTTCTTAAAGTGTTTTCATCTTCACTTAAAGAAGTATTGCAATCACAATGATTTATTTAGAGTGATGTTTCATTTCTTTTATTTATGGGCATATAGGAATGTATGGGATAAAACCGTGATCAGATATTTTTATCAATGTTTCCTGATCAGTACAAACTCCTGATAGGAAAACCTCCTCTGTGCAAAACGTTAGCAGGAGCCTAGCAGGACATTTAAGTTCCACTTACATCTAGAACTCCGATTCACAAAAGCGACTCGATCAGCTGAGGACATGCAGAGCCTCACTGAGACGGATGAATGAAATTCAGGCCCCACTGAAGTCAGTTTGTGTCTTAAAGTCCAATGAGACCTAGATTCCACTGTGGCCCTTCTTGCAGTGCTCTCAGCACCCTTCCATAGATCAATTCATAATAGGGGTCTTGAGCTTTTCCAGTAAATGGTCTTTTTGGAGGCCCTTTAATCAGGAGTGAATATCACCCAACAGACACAACAATTACTCTACAAAGATATTACTTCCTATGACAGCTTACACAGAGATGGTGAGGCCACAAATGACTGTGAAACAAATATTCACTCCAGTTTTACTCCAGAGGTAAAAGGGTGGGAAGATGCTCCACATCAACCTTCAGATTTGAGAAAAGGATTTAATGGTTTAGGTCTAAGTACCTAAACAGAACTAAGGAGACTTTCTATCTGACTCTCCAACTTGATAAATTGGTCAAAACACCCGTACACACCCGCCATGTGCTCCATCTACTTGAATCTTTTCAGCAGTAATATACCCACGATGACCCTCACTAGAATTGTGATCTCAATAGATTTTTGCAAATTTTGTGTTTAAAATATTTACGTGACTTGAGAATACTATCTCCAGTTTACTTTATATGAGTATTTGAGCATATTTGAGCAGAAAAAGTATGTCATGGTAAAGCTTTCAAATATTTTAAACAGGCTTTGTAGACAAATTATTGAAGATTTTTCTTTAATAAAGCAGAGTGGCATGCTATCAAAAGGCACAAATACATTTCCATTATCCAGTCTAGGAAACAGAAAAATGGCATGATTATTATACTACACTCTGATGATTGGCACCTAAATAAGTAATCAAAGTAGTCATCATCATAAAAAGAAAGCCACTTTTTTGGATGAACATCAATGCAGAGGCTGAAGACAGCAGGTGGAATTTACTATACCTGGGACTGTTGTCAAACAGCCTTTGTAGATGACTGTCACTGTGTAACTACATTGTATATATCTATGAAGAGATAGAAAGTAGGCCCAATCCTGCAAGCTCACCTATGAAAGTACATCTGTCATCCTGCTCACATCGACCCCACTGAGGTCAGTGGGGTGCCAGATGAGGGGTGGGTTCAACCACACAAAATTTCTTGCAAGACTGAGGCCTAAATAAATTAATCTTTGTCACATTAGGCATTAGCATCACCAGAATAATAAATATTTCTGCAACCACAAAAAAATCTTATAATTTGAAAAAGACAAATAAACAAAACCAGAAAAAACTCTCCAGAGTACATTTGTATACTAAATTGTAAAACATTAATTAAAACTTTTGTTACTATTGTGGCAAACCAGAATTCAGGTCTACTAAAAAAAAAATATAATAACAAGAAGCTCTAAGTCATTTTACTTAATTTTACTCGTTATTTTTTGTTGAATAGAGATTGTCACTGCCACATTCTGTATCATTAATAATTTCAGTGGCTCCCTCCCACCCTCATCTCTGGAGTATGTTAGCATAACAATTCAGATTACTTTTACAAATAGTTATATTTTGTCAACTCTTCTGACATTTCTTACTAACACTTAAAATTACTTTTAGACAGTAAAAGTGACATTTATACAGATACCTGTTTTTTTTCTTTTTAGTCTAGAATAGGAAAAGAAAATAAAGAAATGATGTTATTCCAGTTCCACACAAATCTTACAAATTACTATGTGCTGTCCCTCATTTGGAAATATTTGCAAATATCAGTGGTTTTAAGCATTCTTTCATAGTTATAGTTTGGCTTTCTCCTGCACAGCAGTCAAAGCACAAGAGAGAACCTATTAATCCACAGACCAAAAGGTATGCTTGGAACAGTCCATCAGTAATTTAGAACTGTTTAATTGTCAGCCCTCTCATAGCCCAACTGGCAAGAGACTTAACAGCAGGAAGAAAATAAATACTCCTGAAAATAGCTTTTGATTTGTAATCCAATATAGTGGAAAATGTTTTTGCTTCCAATATTGAAATAATTTTGCAGGATATTTTACTTGTAAAGAGTAGCACAGTTGTATTAATAATAAATGTGCTAACAAGACCTCTTAAATTCTTTAATCCCTTTACATTGTAATTAGAGGCCATATTAGGAAAAAGAACCCAACAAACCACAACCACCAAAAAACAAAATCAAAAAAACCCAATATTTAACTGTTAGGCCACAAAGGTGTTTTGTGTAAGTCTCAGTAAGAAGTACTAAAATTTGAAATGCGTCTACAGTTGAGCCTGGACACTGTTAGCTCTGCCCACATTGTATAGGAACCTTGTTGTGCAAATGATCATGCTGGCTTCAGAAAAAGCACCATTTGCCTAGCAAAGCTTGACTTATGTGAATATGTATAGCACCACCTAACTTTGTGATGGCAGGTAGAAGAGAAAAGGATGTTTCCTATCTTCATCCTCATCCTGGTAAAAATACTGCATGAGATGATGTGGGTTGCAGATGTTCAAGCCGCACCAACCACGTTACTCTCAACTGCTGGAATTTTCCAGGCCCCTTCCTTACATTTTTATAGAGGGAGGAAGCCCAGCTGCAAATACATACTTTGTAGAAAGAATATATGTTCATATATATATATAAATAAGACAACTGGTTCTTTTAATTATAGGTTAGGGGGCAGTCCTGCTCACTGTGTACTTAGAAAGAAACAGGACAGGAAGCAGCTATTTGGTAGTACTGTCTGCTCAGTATGTGGGAACAGCAGTGAGAGGTCATAAAGGAATATCTTCATCTTCCCTTCACCCAGAAGCAGTGCCTTAGCACTTAAAGAAACTTATTTGCAGCAGTTTTAAATTATTCTCTTTCACAACTTTCATCCCACATTGCTATCTCCTCTTACCCATTCTTTTCACTTTGGTACTGGTTTTGTAGGAACTTGGCCTCTTATCCTAGCCACACCACTGGTATGTCCTCAACTACTTGGTTCACTGTAGGTACTTCCCAAAGTGAGGAAAAGTTGTAAGAAAACACATAAAATTACTTGGTTTTGAAAAATAAGAAAGATCTATGAATTAAATATATCCTCCTCAGCTTCCTCAAATGCACTAAAGCTTGGGTTAACAAGCAGGTTAACCTGCCATTTTCCTCAAATTTAAGGATACTCTTTCACATTTGACTTTTGGCTTTACTACACAGAATTCAACCACTTTGCCATGACCACAAAATATCAGCTAAGGGTTGATGACATTCTGTGGGAAACTGGGAAGTATAAGGACTTCAAATATGAGCAAAATTCAGATATAGTGTGGAAAGGACGTAATTTTCCGAGTAAAGCTATGCTTAAACCTCAGGTATGAATAGATGTGGAAAATCCACAAGGTACTTTACAATTTACTCCTGACAAGTAGAATTTTTCAGTCTAGTTTTCTATATAGTTTGTCTACTTCTTCCAAAGCAAGACTTTGAAGAGATTGGTAGGTGTGGATACACTATGCTGGAATGGAAAAAAAAAATATTGCTCCAGTTAGTGGCATCATTAAATCAATCATAATAAATAGGAATTAATTTTGCATCAAATAAATCAGTCAAATTTCAGTTGAACATGTTAACCAGATAATAAAAAGGATTATCTTAACGAATGCTTGACAGGAAAAAAATGTATTTGATCTAATACAAGATACTATTAATAATTTAAAACTGTTCCTAACTGTTTAGCCAAAGTCTTCCTTTCCATCTGTTCTTATGGGGGTTTTTGTTAAGACAAAGTGTATGAAATCATAAAGGAACAAGTGCTACTTTAATAAGGCCAACTTTTAATATTTCATGTACTGATTTGGGGACAAAATGGGTCTACTACACTAAAATGCAGTTTTAACCCTTGACTAAATGATTAGAACTAAAAGAACGAATACTGTATATGTATAAATATTTTGGGACAAATAATGTGAGCTTGTGTTTATTGTAAGGTTTTGCTTGAAGCCAAGATTATGATCAAAAAAGAGTTTTCTTTTCACACCTTTGCTGCATTTTAGTTCACATGCAACCTCCAAAACTTTAGTAGAGAAAACATGAAGCACTGAAAATCCTGGAGCCTTTCAGAGTCACACTCATGTAGTTAGGATGAGGCCAATATACTGCTACTAATTATTTAGCCAATTTAAATCTGTACATTGTGGTTATCTTTTTATTTTACTGAAGACCTAAGGTGAAACTGCAGGTGGAGCTGGCTCTATATTGAAGAGTGTCTTTTTTTTTTGTTTGCTTCAAGTGATAAGCACAGCTGGAATGACTACTGAGTGTCTGCCAGTACTAAGGTCTTAAACATTATACTGAGACTGATTTTCTTTTTTTTAAAGGCAACCTAAACTTTTGCTTCATTATAAATGGAAACAAATACAGCAATATATGGCACTTTATGTATGTATCTTACACTGTAAGATCTGGAGAGACCTGATGTGTTGTTTGTATTTAGGGGTGCTTTGTAACTAGTCTTCTGAATAGACATACTTTGTCATATAATAAATTACAGTTCTTATTCTGCAGATTTTTCAAATTTATACCATGGGACTTGGTATCAGCAAAACTGCATACTAAAACCATGAACAAAAAAATAGAAAGGAACTGTAGACAGAAACTGTTTCATCATATGTACACATGTACTAACTATTCCAAGCTTAAGTTTCCCAAGGAATTAAGGTCAGCTGTAAAGTTTTGGTCACAGGGTTACTTAATCCAAATGCATTATCCAGACAGCTGTAGTTTATCTTATTATGCTTTGCTATCATCTTCTTTTGACTGGATGATGTCATTAGCAACTTTGATTTCTATGGTTTCTGGATTTAAAGCTTCTTTCCCATTTTCATCCTTTAGTGGCAGCTTCCTGTCAGAAGAAAAGAGGAATCATGGTAACACATAAATAACACATAATCTGGAATTTAAGTTTACAACATATGTATTGCTTATACAGTTCGTAGTGTTTCTAAAACCATAATTATTTGAAAATAATGTATAACTATTTTATTATGAGCACTGAGGTTCTTTGCTTTTAGAGAAATTGATATTAACTCTTTCCATTTCTATAAAGCCAGACAAAGCTAAATGGCACATGATAAGATCATTGCTGCTGTCCAAAACGCAGTTTCTTCAATAAGACAAAAGAAACAATAGAATGCCAAACAACTTGACCCAAGACAGTACAGAGGTATATGTTCCCTAGGATACCATGAAACACTTACAGTCAAGCCTTCGGCTGAATCTAGATTATGCTCTTTTTTTATGCCTGTTTCTAAATGTAAATTCAATTGTATACGAAAGAGGACACCTATCACAGGAGGTTATGCCAAGACATAGGTAAAGGAGAGAAATTCTTGTAGCACAAGGAGGTAATGGAAATTATTTTATTATTTAGAAATTTCTACAATTTATTTTTGCCAGATCATACAATCTAGCTGCATTAATAACATAGCTCTTTTAAGACTAACTTAGAGAAAACACTGAAGAGTTTTATAATCCTTAATTCCAATGGCAAAAGAGTTCCCACTCTTATTTTACAGGAACTACAAAACACTGATTTCGTTCAAAAAGGTCTTGAAAAACATTGATTCCCTACTGCCAGGAGTTAGTTGTCAAAAAATCTAGCTGTCAAAAATATGTATGTTTTACTCAGCTGTTCCTGTAATAATGCCTCCTGGGCATAATATCTGTTAATCATGATTCCAGTTTGGGTTTGCTTTCTGTTTTTTAACTAGGGAATAGTATGCATATGCCTTTATTATTCATAATAACTGTTAAATGTTTCAGTAAATTTCCACTGTGATTGCTTTGATATCCCGAAGAGCAATATACTGTTCAAAAACTGTCTGAGGTATCCCTTAGGAATGTCTTGTAATAACGGTGTTTAATAACAACAAATCAAACAAAGCAATACCTAAATTCTCAGTCTTATGAAATTTAGGCTGTCTGAAACAAACTAAGAAAGATGCTGTTTATCTAGAGGTTAAACAACAAGCACAATCTAAGTCTGAGAGAAAACAAAGAGGAGACTAACTTGTTCTATTACAGTAAAATATGTGAGAAATATATCAGCTGTCTGGCTTTGAGCACAGAGGGAGTTCTCCACTGATTGTCTGTTTCACATGGCACACCCAAAGGAAACAGACTTCAGCCCATGACAGGACACCTGAAAGAATGGAAACAGCAGAATTGACACAAATCTATTTTTAAAAGAGGATAAAACACTGGGGCAGAGGAAGCACGGCTCATGAGATGCATTTCAGGTAAGAAGGCACCTGTGTTAAAGGCCTGATAATGCAAAGCACTTAAACTGCTATTAAAAAAAAGACCTTATTTAATCTAGTTTTATATAAAGGCAGAGTAATTTCTCAAAAGATGGTGCTGAAAGGGAGGAAATATTTAGTCAGAGTAAACACTGGGCAATTGACAGAATACACTGTGTGGAAATTTAAATAAATTGGTTTTGGGGAAGTGGATTAAGAACATGTTACAAATAATTTGAAATTATTTGAAATAGAAAGATTTGCTAAAACCCTGTTGAAAGATACCACATATTACTGAAATCCATGCTCATGCAAACTGTGATAAAATTAGCCTTGCTTTCAATGCAAGCAAGGGGAAAAGAAAAAGAATGAAAACCAAATAAAATGTTTTACAAGTTTTCCTCATCAAAAAGTCTATCCACCTTTCTTTGACCTTACTGTCTTTAAAAACTTGAGAGTTTTTTTGCATATGATCTGAAATTATCAGTTCAGTTATCATTAGACATTATCCTCTTTGATGACATTTTTTTATTTTAGAATTTTCCTCTCCATTTGATTCAAATATTAATTCATATTTAATCTCTATTAACAGATTCCATAATTTTCCTCTTTTTATTAACTAAATCAGGTTGAAATGTTCTAATTACACCAATTTTCCTACACCTATTTTTTCTTTAGCTACATCTGTTTGAAATAATTTTATATTTTTCAGCTGGGCAGACCAATCATTTCAAATCTTACAGTATTTTATAATAAAAGCTTTTTTGAAGGAAAAAAAAAAGACTAGAGAACTTTAAAAGGTTCTTTTGCTTTAATCAGATGCTGGCTGTTGTCAATCATTAATAATATTGACTTCCTATAGCGCTGCATGTGGCCTAACTGCAATAGCCTGCTGATATTACTCATACAAAATTTTAACTAGAATATTTACTTTCCTATTTTATAGGAAAATGGCTTCTAGCCATTTTGATACTGGAATTCACCCAGCTTCATTAATACTAAGAAAAACTTAAGAGAAACACAATAATGTCAGACTAGGAATGTAAATATAGTACCACATTTCATGTGGTATTTTAATTATATTACAGAAATGTAACATGAAATGCACAGCTTAAATTGATTTCCTGCTAGCATTATTAAAACTTGTTGACTTGCAGGTAAAAGTGCTTTGTGCTCATCTGTCATACATTGATCTCAAACTTGGCTTTGACAAGAATCATCTGAGTCAAAATGTAGATCGTCAAATAATATGCTAAGGAATATAATGAAAATACTCTATTACTGTAAAAGGAAGTCAAGTCTTTATTAATTATTTCCCACAAATGCATTTAAATTGCATTTAAAGTTCTGAGTATAATTTGGTATCATTCAAAATAATTAAACTAATTATTCAAAATATTTCATCTGATGTAAACTGAAGGCTTATCTTGTATACCTTTAAGACACCCATAATTAGTCAGAATGAATCCCACCTTGTATGAACATTGCCTGCCTGGAATGTCCTTGAAACTTTTCCTTTCTGCAAACAAAGCTCTTCCCTCCAAGATCCCCACTGGTCATCCTCACCCTGCTCAGCATGTGCCTTTCTGGCTGATAGCACCTGTTATTGACAATGTGTTTTTGTGTTATTCCTACTGAGAGACTTAGTTCTACCCTACTGCGTCCTCCTTTCCTTTAGTGGTGTCTCACCCGTACTTTATGTTGCTTCTGTTTCATCGGTTATGACCTGTGTCTGAGGAGAAGTTGTTTCCATGTTCCCCTATACCAGTGTCCCTTCAGATGTCCTGACTGCATGATGCTCTATTCATTTTGGTTTCCTAAATTACAAGGTCCCAAATCTTCAGCTGACCTCTGTCCAGCTGTACCTTGGACTGCTGCCTTTTGCCATTTGTTGTGGGAGAAGAAATTACCAAGAAGGAAACTGTCATAATTATTAATATCTCTTAGCAGTCCTATTCTCCCAAGGACATAATACCCATCAAACTCCTTATCAGTTGTTCCTATGATTTAGTTATTTTTTCATGCCACCAGTGACTGATTCTTTCCCCGTCCCCTAAGATAATAAAACATTTATTTTAACTCTCATATTCCACTCCTGTCAGCTGTTCTAATGACTGGGACAAGCAGGAAAAAACGGAACTTAATCTTTCCTGGTATCACGTCCCTTGGTAGATGAATCTCATTTGTATTTGCAAGATCTGGTGTTACAAATAGTCCTGAAGCACAAAAAAATGTGGCCCTGGTGCCTTACCCACTAACATATCCAAAGCCTGCCGGACTTGTACAATGTTTTCCCCTGACTCCTTAGATAACTGTGGGTTCTCTACAGTGCCCCTCATTATAAATCCTAATATGAAGAGCAAACATATCACTAGTCATTTAACAAATTCCATAATTATTTAATTAACACAAGTTTGAAGCCTTCAGGTACAGGTTCTTTAAAGAAGTATATAGCTTAATTGTGCGTTTCTTAATACCCCCCCCCCCCCAACCCCCCCCCCCCCCATTTACTACAAATGCCAATGACAGTCAATAACACAAGCTTTTTTCTTATTAAAAGTTCTGGCTTTTGCAGATCTAGATAATGGCAAGGAAGGTAATTTTGTTGTATTTTCAGAAAGAGAAAAAGTCTGTTTTATAAGAACATCCTCTCCTTTTAAAAAACAACTGTGATACCATCAAATAATCAACAGGTGAGTTTCTATATTTACTACAGAAGTGTCTTCATAGCTCTGACAGCTTTAAGATCTCATGAGGTAGGAGACTTTCACAACACATGAAAAGCTTTGGGCTCAAGCCAAAGAAACTTGGAGCTTTCTTTAGTAATCCCAAATCAATCAACTTCTGAAGCTCAGAAATGAAACTCTTGAGCAATCAGTTCATGTCTTTTAACACCACTAGGTGGGCGCTCAATAGAAGGAATGGCACTGTCATCACTTCTCTTGAAATAATAGTTTCTTTTCAAACTAAATTTTCAGAATTAAAAAAAAAATAATATCAGAAGCTCTCTTTGTAATAGTAAGCTTAGCAAAATACCAGCTTGCTTGTGCCCCATCACAAATGTTATTCTACCCTCCACACAAGTTTTGAAAGGTGCTATTCAGGTACAAACACCAGCCACTCTACCCAGTTTAATCTGTTCCAGGGGCTGCCACACAAAAGGGAGAAGAGGACCTGACCACCAGCGTCCAGGATCCCTGAGGCCACAGCTGGTCCCTGTGACTCAGGAGGCCACCAGAGCCTGCAAGCCCAGGTGAGAACTGCTGCAGTTTCTGTGCTGAGAGCAGCTTGCAGGGATGGGAAGGGGGCAGGAAGGAACTCAGCAAAATGGCTGCCCTTCAGTGCTATTAATCCAATTACACCACATGGACTTAAATACTGAGCTAAGCTCTCAGTTATGTGAATGAAAGCAGGAAGGGACCACCCTGTGAGGAGATGGGTTTCTGGAGCATGGGATCATTCTGCACTACATACAGGGTGTGTGGGGGGATGTGTGTGTGACTCAATCTAAGGCTATTCCTGAGAGTCAGGAGATTATTCCTGCAGGGTGGTTGATAGCTGCTGGGTAGGTGGCAAAGATCAGCTGCACCCAACAAAAAAATCCTCCTATTCCTGCTCAGCTACCACTGCAGGGTTGGGAGGACTGTGGGGGTGAGGTGCCTGCAGGTGCCAGGGCTGAAAGAGAAGGTGGCAGGGCTGTGACCTGCCTCTGCCGGCCGTGGTTCCCCATGGGTTTGGAGGTTAGCCGGGAGCGACAGAGGAGCACCAGGGGCAAGCTCTGGTGCAGCTGAGAGCCAGAGAGTGCAGGCAGAGCCTGTCCCTCACCCTCCAACCCCTGAATGCAGTGAGCAGAGCTGGGGGCAGCAGCAGCATGTGGGTCCATGTCCCATTGGGGCCAGGGCTGGGCACAGGCTGCTGATGAGGCTGGAGCTGATATGGGGCTCCTGGCTCCTGGGCAGGGGGGACCAGTGGGCTGAGGAGGGCAGGGCAGAGCTGCCTGCACCTCCCCACCCTGACACAAGGTCTGTTTTCACCAAGAGCACAGGAGGAACTCTTCAGGAGTCAGGGCATCAGGGCGGGCCAGAAAATTTCCCCAGATACTCGCTAACCTCCAAACAGGTGGTGGTGTAAAGATATGCTGCAGGATTGCCGCTATCACAGTATTGCCATCCAAGGGCTGAATAATGCTTAAATGTGGTTGTACTCTGGGTCACAGAAAGAAGAGAAAATGTCTAGTCATAACCTCAGTTGTGGTTTGTGGGGTACCATGATTTAGATCAATTACTGTAAAAAAAAAAAAAATCACACTTGTACATTGCATTGTCACAACACACCATTCTGGTGATGCTGTGTATCTCCCTCCCAGAGAGAAGGAAGGCCCAGTCTGTCCTCGCAGCCAGGAAGAGCTTGTGTGAAACTGCGGGGAATGTCAGGCTACTTACTCTGGTTCTGTGAGGGGAGTTGTCTCATTTGGCTCATTTACTGGACTCCCATCTTCATGATTAGTAATTCTTTCATCCTCTGTTCTCATTTCCACTATTGGCTCTTTTGATCCGTCTTTCCTAAAAATTATTAAAAGAGTCTTAGTCTTATATCTTCATATTAACCACATACATTGCACGTAACTAATTACCAAGATCCCGTCTCTCAAAAGTGGGCAAAGAAAAGGCAGAACTAATTATCAGTGACTAACACCACCAAGACACATTTAGCAGTGTGTTCCCAATTCCTTGAAGTCTTCAAAGCATCCTGTATCCATGGTTACCTACCTAACTCTGCAAACATCACGGATTAGCATCTCAAAAGAGCATTTTGTTTACGACTAAATAATAAGACGATGGCCTCTTCATGGGAATAGATGTAAACTTTTGTAACCTAGCACAATAAATATAGGACTTGATGCCTAATTATGTTTGAACTTTTCTGGCAGTGTAAAGAGCATTTATGTTAGTATACATACTGCAGAAGTGTACTTTATCTCCCGAGATTGTGATAATCCCAGCTGCCAGAACAGGGTAAAGAGCCCTTGTGTGGTAATAATCTAGCCCCTTCTGCTTGCACGGGTAGAAGAAACTCTTTGTTTCTATGTCATATTTCCCTCATTTTAGGAACAAATGCTAGTCACGCACATGTAAGTAAGTGAATAATCTTTGTGCTAATTGGACAATGAATTGAAGGAAGATGGAGTAGTGACTGTTGTCATGCTTTTGTTGATAATCATAGAATCATAGAAGAGTTTGGGTTGGAAGGGACCTTTAAAGGTCATCCAGTCCCACCCCCCTGCAATGAGCAGGGACATTTTCAGCTAGATCAGGTTGCTCAGAGCCCCGTCCAACCTGACCTTGAATGTTTCCAGGGATGGGACATCTACCACCTCTCTGGGCAACCTCTCCCAGTGTTTCACCACACTTACTGTAAAAAATTTCTTCCTTATATCTAGCCTGAATCTACCTTCTTTTACTTTAAAACCATTACCCTTTGTCCTATCACAACAGAGCATACTAAAAAGTCTGTTCCCATCTTTATTATAAGCCCCCTTTAAGTATTGAAATGCTGCTGTAAGGTCTCCCTGGAGCCTTCTCTTCTCCAGGCTAAACAACCCCACCTCTCTCAGCCTTTCTTCATAGGAGAGATGTTCCAGCCCTCTGAACACCTTTGTGACCCTCCTCTGGACCTGCCTCAACAGGTCCATGTCTTTCTTGTGCTGAGGACTCCAGAGCTGGACACTACTCCAGGTGGGGTCTCACCAGAGTGGAGTAGAGGGGCAGAATCACCTCTCCCGACCTGTTGGTCACGCTTCTTTTTATGCAGCCCAGCATACAGTTGGCTTTCCGGGCTGTGAGTGGACATTGCTGGGTCTTGTCCAGCTTTTCATCCACAAATACCCCCAAGTCCTTCTCCACAGGCCTGTTCTCAATAATATGGCCATGGTATGGAAATAGCTACTCACTGCTACAAAAGTATTAACAATATTAATACTAATTAACTTGCATATAATTTTACTCTCAAAAGGCAGATCAAAGGATACCAAAGACATATTTGATATTTCCAAAATAAAACCTCTTTCCATGCAAATATTTCACCCCTGTTCCTGTCATCAGATCAGGAACTATATCATGCATGGAACTTCATCAGCTGCAGCCTGGAAACAGAGGGTAACTGAGTAACAGATGAACAATCACTTTTATATTTAATAGACTATTTTCTGGACCTGTGACGTTCTGGAGAGCAGTCAGACTGCTATGTGCCATAGCAAAAACCTAGTTAAATCCTTGTCTAATTCATGTCTCACATTTGCATATTGTTCCTGGGAAGATAATTGTTAAACAGGCTGTTACAACTACAATAATCCATTTATTCAGGAAGTACCTGGAAAACTCTACCATCCTCTGGTAGGTATCCTCAAGGAAAATCTTTGTAGTTTAATAAGAGTGTAGCACAGATAAATGTGTAGCCAACAAGTTGACTAAGGAAGAATTAATGGGTAGAAGTCTAAAAGATTCTCGTTATTTAAAAAAAAAAATTGCATACGGTTATTCACCTCTGCAAGTGCAATTCTACTTTAAGATACACAAATAAATACAATACTCATTTCTATAGATGATACACATAGCTGTCATGGCTACCTCATATCTATTACAAGATTACAGATCATAGCAGGACTGGTGGAGGGAATTGTAAGTTCTACTTGGTTTGTCTGTACATCTACATTCTTACAGACAAACATACATTATTGCATGACCAAAAGCCTATGAAAGATGTTATTTGTGAACAGCATTCACACAGGACTGAGAAATTGATCTGTACAGAAAGTACAAACTGTGTAACAATTAAAAATTCCACAAAAGGGAAAGTCATTTGTAGGAAACACATTATGTCACTTCTGTTCCAGGTGGCTACGTGTATGTTACATGCATCGTATCATCTACATTCTTTACATATGGAACATAATTAATGCCTATATATATGCTACAATCAAAATGTAACAGAGAACTGTACCATAAACCCACTCAAAAACCCAGAATGTGAACGAACATATTTAAAATAGGGAAATGTCTTTGTCTTTTAGGGAATGCCAGCTAGCATGAAATAAATTAAAATTTTGACTCTTCAAGCCTATCTTGAAATTTTAGCCTGACAGTTTATTTATGCAGAGAACAGGCTAAAATAAGAACAGTCCCAAATATCTTAAGATCTGACTGACTGAAGTTCACCCAACAAGGAAAGAAATATAATTAAATAAGATAGTTGTTCTTCAAAAGAAATGTCATGAAGGAATTAATATTAACTGACCAGCTTTATGCTTTTCTGGGACAGCATGGAATGGCGTTTGGGTATGAGATGTTGATAGCAAGGTATAAACTGCTGTCAAGTGACATTTGCAACTCTTGCTCCCTAAGGTCTTCCCATTCAGGAGGGTTTGTACACCAATTTATACTTGGTCACTTCTTGAATGGAAATTAAATCACAAACTGGATTGTTGTGCTCAATAGGAAAGGACAGCTGAGTCAGAGCAAGATGCTTCACATCTTGATTCTATTGACCCGGACATGCTGGCCTCACATAATAGAAAAAATGCTGTTATTCCTTCTCTTACTGTAAGCTGCAGAGAATTAGGAAACAGCTATTTTATGGCATAACTTCTATTCAGAAGCATTATTTGATGTAAATACTCTGTGCCTGCTTATGACCGGTTTTGTTCTATGGAGCTGTTTCCAAAAGGGTTGAGAACCCAACCAAGAAATGTAATCAAGTTACCTAAGAAAGACACAGTCTCTGAATCCCAATAGCCAGAACTAAAACCAAAAAAGACACTTACACCTCCACTACTGACAACGAAGAAGCCCAATACAGCTATGAATAATAAGGGCTGCAGAATCTGATCTGCTCTAGAGGCATCTGAGGAAGAATGGGACCTGGGAAGCTTCAGGAGAATGAACTGCAAGGCTTGACTAGTGGGAGAGCTACAGCACACAGGAATTGGACCAGCAAATGTTATTTAAACACACAAAGACAGCATTCTCACAAATATTACAATGCATGCTATCAGATGAACATAATGAGGAAATTAAGCATTTTTTAATTAAAAATATTGAACTGCCTAAAATGAGGGACCATAAGTAATCCTCTCTCGAGCTTATCTTTTGAAAACCCTGTAAACATTGGGTCTTTAAAGTACTATTACTTTATGCAATCAGTACTTGAACTGTTCTGCAGAGATCTCACTATCCACTCCTATCATTTAAGAGAACATATTTGCACATAAATGATCAGTTCATTTGCATTTGTGTTCCACTGAAAAAAAATTCACTGAGTTTTTGGGTATTAGCAGCTCAAATATGGATTTGTAGAAATGGAGTCGCACTGATCTGTTACCTGTTCCTCATGGACCAAAGATGTGCCTATAACTGTTAGTGAATTACGATTGATTCCCTTTGTGTCAAGCTGCACAAAGAGGCCATCTTAAAGTCAGGTATGGTAAATGCCTTTTTTGTGTCCATTTTCCTTTTAAGACAACATTTGACCACAAACGATTCTATACATTTCAGAGGAACACTTTTCCAAATAATAGAAATATTTTATTAATTCCCTTTGTCACAACCACAAAATGGCCATAAAGTTAATATAAGTTGGACAGCCAACTTTCTCTTTTAATGAAGTTTCCAAAATATGTGATTAATACTCACAAGTAAGCAGCCTTTCCTTCTTCCAGTTCTTTACTTTTTCCACTTGAACCACTCTTTTTACCACAGATCCTCCTGGTGATGCACATTAGTAATCCACATTGTCGTACAAAGAAGCAGCTAACATCAGTCACAATCAGGATTAATAAAAGGGCTGCCACTCCCAGGCCAATGACAGCACCAAGTCCAAGACCATTAAAAAGAGTGTCTTGAAGGAAAGAAAATTAAAATTCATTAATAAAATTCATCCCAAAGAATAGCATTTCCTAAAGCTTATAAGCTGTAGGCCAGGAGGCTAAAGGATGTTTAGAAATGAATCATTAAGAAATTAATGGAAATAAACTGTCCTGAAGATTAAGCATGTATACAACCTGATTAAAAAAAAAAAATCACAAAACACATCTTTTCTATATAATATTTTCCCATTGCCAAAATTCCAATATGGTCACAGAGCATAAATGACATTATTTAATAACAAATAACATCACATCTTAACATTCCAAGACTAAGAGTATCAGTATGCAGCCTAAGAAAAACATTTTAAATGTTCAACATAATAATAGTTGATATGAGTTGTCAATTTCCACATTTCAAATATAATTAATTAGCAGTGGTGCTACACAGAGTTACTGAAAGGTTTCAGAGTGTGCCAAACCAGTATTTATTCTTGAAAAGGTCATTTTTTTAATTAAAGCAAAATGAAAAAGTCTTCAAAGAAGTTAATTCAAGCTATTTAATCTGCAAACAGTTGCACACACTTAGTCTTAAATAAATTAGTATGAGGAAAACTATGTATATTATTAAATGATTATAGGGTTAGGAACTCATTTTGTAAAGTCTTGTATCTTGAAAATACATTCATACAGTTCAAAATAAACATATTCCACACCTGATCTTGCTTGCTTTATTTGTATTATGAAAGCTGATGCCTAGCTAATCTTACTTCATTACAAATCTCAGAAAAATATATTTTCATATTTTGACTCAGTTGACATTTCCATAACAGACAGTAATGCTACAGACTGTTTTGAATAGTGTGATTCTCAAAAGAACTATTGTGTTTGTGAACTCAGATGACCCTTATAAAGGAGAGGACTTGTATCTGATCAATAAACTAGGGGGAAAAAAAGTCTTCTCAGTAATGGTTCATGCACCCAGCTAAATCAAGAAGGTGCCAGTCTAGCTCAGAAATTGGCTAGTGACAATTGCGTTGTGTGACACTATGTCCTGAGCAAACTCCATAGGGGAGTGGAACTGGGTTTTTTTGCATGTTGGTGTTGCACATGAGCGTTGCTTGCTTAGTGTTACCATGCCTTGGAGTGATGCATGAGTCAGCAGTGCAGTGATATATTTCCATTTGCAGCTGTATCTGTGCCTGTTGCCAAAATAGGAGCAAGATTTTTCTGACAGGAGAGCATTCGAATACTGTTGTAACAGACACCAAAACATAATATAATGTAATAAAATAAAAATGTTTTAATGGGGCTACTGTTACCATCTTCCTCTTCTTTCTCTTCCACCTCCCTGATACATTGTGGACTGTTTTCAGATTAAGAATATCACTTAAGCTTTCCTATTGCTGCTTAACTAATTTTTAAGAAAGTATCTATTTACCTTTTCAAACAATTTGAAAATTACTTTCTTGAGGACTTCTAAATCAATACATACTAACAGAAATATATATTCTGTTAGTCTATGTGACAGAATTCTTAAATGGAAAACTTTTCTCAAAAGAAGGGGAACATTTTACTTCTTATGTAATTGATTCATAGTCTATTGTATGGGTTGTTTCGTTATAGAACTGTTCTTCAGAATGTTATTATGCAATAAGTCAGAATTCAATGAATATATTTACATGGATGGATAGGCAGATAAACAGGCAGATATTACTTCAAGGTTACTTTCCTTTCTTCAGAAAGACTTAAAAAACATCATATAAATAACAAAAATAATGGCACGTTAATGAAATGATGTATCATTTATGCATAGCTCCATCAGCAATATTGGAAGTTGACATTTCACAAGAATTCATTTTCTTTCTTTTTTTTCCAACATCAACATTCCTAGTTAAATATTATAATTTCTGATACATCTTCCAAAACTTACTTTATCCACACATTCACCCATCTATTTGATGACTTCCTTTGTAAACGTCAGTCATTTATGTTTACCAGTCTGAATTGTCAGGAAGATATAAATGATATTTAATTCCAGTTTATTGAAAAGCTCATATGTTTCAACAGATATAATACTCGTAAATTCTATACAGTCCAGTTTTAGACAGTTTTTATACAGCAAAGTTTTCCTCTCTATACCTTCTTAACCACTAAATAAAATGTGGAGGAGAAAAAATTAGGGTTTTTTATTCCATATTTTTAAAGGGATTTGGGGTTGTTTTGTTGCTGTTGCATTTTTAGGATTTTTTTTTTCTTTTTTTAATGCAGTGTTAAGAAATCTTTACCATGGGGAGATACATTTTTCACTGATGTAAACAGCATTTCCAGTGTCACTGGAATATTGTGATGTGGCAAGCCTCCCTCCCCCCCCGAATGATTCAGTGACACAAAAGCCTACACAACATTTTCACTGGCAAGTAAAGGAAATGTTTATAGTAACAATATTACTCCTTTGTACAATGATATTCAGATTGATTTGCCATAGTTGTGGGTAAGACTTTGTTTTTCATTGTTTTTCTTCTTGGTATTGGTGGGACATCTGAGACCTAAATATTTGACTGTTACATATTTTTCTATCTCTTTATGACTGATAATTTCCTTTTTGTTCAGTATTCCCCATCCTTACTACTGCCCTACTTGTCCCAAATCCTATTTTTCTTACTTGCAACCCATTTGTCCATACAGGTTTCTTTTTCACAACATTTGAAAGTCTGATTTCTTATGTTTGCCAATACCTTTCCAACATTTGTCTCCTTTATCTCCCACACCCCAAAGAGCGACAGGAATGTGTCCACATCCTGCTCTGGGGTGAGGAGCACTGCTGTCATCAGCCTTCTCACCTGTCTTAGGCTTTAAAAGTACCTTTGTTATGGTTTATTTTTAATATTAATGAAAATAGATAATTTTTTTTTAAGTTAATCTTTGGCTTAATTCTATTCTTTCTTAAATTGCTGTGACTTTGTACTGGTCTATCTGCTCCCACAAAAGTCAGTTGTAAAACTAATGCAAATCTCTATTAAAGCAGACTTAGGTCTGTCCTGACTGCTTTCAAAAATCATATCTTAATATATCTATGGTATCAAAACAATGTGAAATTTTGTCTTAAGATCTTATGAAATCAAAGGAAGTATTAATTCTGTGACTGGATGAAATGTTAATGTTATACTACATATAGCCTTTCAACCAACTTTGAAAAACACCTTTGTTATCAAAAAGTTTTGCCCTAAATTAAATTGGGAATAGCTTTACTGCAACAATTCTTAAACAATAAAAAATAAATAAATAAACCCCCCCACATTATAAGGCAATGATTTTATATTTTTTTTAACAATGTTCCAGTATGTACCAAATGGACTCAAAACATTAGTTCCACTTTATGCTCTACAACAATAAAGTATTTATACATTATATGCCTTTTTTTCCTAGTTGAAAAAAACACTTTTATGATTTTAAATTTTAAAAAATAAATGTTAATGTGAGACAATCAGTTCTTAACAACTTTGTGAAAAGGTTTACTGTAGACCTGACTTAGTAATCTAATCATAGTGGAGCTTTTTAAAACACTGGTTGAAAAAAAAAAGTGCAAGTAAGTTCCACAGTTCTGAGTAAGTTTCAATTATCATTTGTCAAAAATATGCCAAATTTAAAATTATATGCTTTTTGTTATATAGAATGTGACATAAATAATATAATACACCTTGCCATGATAATGAAGGAAACCATCAACTTTAAACAAAGTTACTTCATTCATCCACTTCCTCAAATCAGTGGTCATCAATTAATACTTATGGAAGTAAGATTACAAAACTTTCAGAAATGCAATTTAAAAAATTGAAGCAAGTTTCTATAAAAGGCATGGAAAGTATTGGCAATTTACAAGTTCCCACTTATTCATTAAGTTGTGTTTCTAACTTCTAATAAAATAACTGAACATTTTTGCACAAATCATTATTTGAATGGGAAAGAGCAGTGAAGAGCTTTGGCAAGTAAAACAGAATTTCCCAGTGAAGAGAACTAACTGGAAAGATAAATTTTCTGGACCCTCAAATGTAAGTTCAGACTGAATTCCTTTAAGGAGTCTATATCAGATACTCTAAAGGGAAGCGGGTCTAAAGAGAGTGCCACCATCTACATATGCACACAGAATATACAGTTATACTTTGTATGTGGAAAACTAAAAGCTTTTGCCTCTGCACAAAGGGACAGGAACTTAATATGCAACATTAAGACATTTGGACTGACGTTACATGAATGTATGTCCTTTGATGTAACAGAATTTCTCCATACTCTTACAGAATCACATTGTATATATTCAACTGCTGGTACAATAAAATATTAATTGCAAGCTTTATAATAAGTACTCTGCTTGAGCAGGGGGTTTGGGCAAGATGACCTCCAGAGGTCCCCTCCAACCTCAACCATTCAGTGATTCTAAGTTTTGTTGGAAAAAAGAAGCAAGTTAGCACCTTTTTGTGCCTTACTTCCCATCTCCTCCTCCTTAGCAGGCATGGATTAAAGGAAAAAATCAAAGATAGATGATTCTATATAGCCCTTAACCTTTTAGAGTAATTTACATTTTTAAAGAAAAAAAGTAATGTTATTAAACACTTTCCTGCACTCATAGGGTAGCACCTGGCAGCTACATTTGAATGGATGAGAATGAGTGTGCAGGGATACTATGCATAAGTTTGTCCTTTCTTTCAGATCAGTCTGAAGCTCAAGTAGGAACTGCTCTCGAGCTAAAGTAGTTGAAAATTATGAGCTAGAGGATGAATTTGAAAATATTGCACTGGGTAGTGGCAGAAAAAAAGCACATTCTTATTTATCATCTTGAACTGCTCTGCTCTATTGACTCTTAAAAAAAGGCTGTCCAATCATGATGGTATTTCTTCACTGCCTATGAATGTTGTCTTTGAATTTTAGATATGATCTGGAACTTTTCTTAGAACCAAAGGCTTACAAGATGTATATACTTATTCAAAATCTCTAAAAAGATAGAAAACATAGATCTTAAAAATCAGTATCCATTGACAAGCATCCAAACAATCATAATGTAGTACCAAAAAGTTAAACAACTGTACAAGGTTTTTGTACCAGTTCATACTATAATGGTGGAAAGCTAAGACCATTGCTAGAACAAGCATTGCCAAGCTAAAGATCTGGAAGGGGGCGGGGGGGGGGTAAGGGTAGCAAATCTTACAAGTTACAGGTACCCAAAATGAACTCTATCTTGGGTAGCCTGTGAATGTAGCATGTATTCAGCTTTTTTACTGAGAATGGTATGATGCTGGAAGACTATATTAATTAGAAGAGGAACCATTTCTTAGCTTTGTACAAAAGCTTCCCATTACTAGGCACTCCTGTTCCTTACTGAGATAAAAATCACATCAGGCAAAAAGGAGTAAACAACCAATGACCCCCCTATGCAAACAAGCTCCAATAATTTGGCTGCCAAAGCCAGAGCTGCATGAGCTGCTTTTAGTAATTTAAACCAATAAAACTTGGCTTTTGAGCCAGGTAACTGCCCAGGAGCTACATGTCTACCTTCAAATGAAATAAACAAATCAATACAGTTGCAGTATCAACTTTTAAAAAATTATTATGATTCTGTGCAACATTTACTGGGGGAATGTGAGATGCAAAGAGACCATGACAGTAAGTAATATCCTTTTCTGTCCTGTTCCTTAATACAAAAAGATGTTACCAAAGCTATAATCAACATTAATTTTAATGTTTTTTCTTCCCCAGTGATTTTTCCTATAACTTTCTGCTAGGACAGATACTGCTGAAGGGTAGTGTACAAGCACATGAGGTATGTGCTCTGTACTGCACAACTGAGTAATATGTTCTGACAGATATGCTTGACACACAGGTTTGAAAAATAAGAGGACAGTATTATTGATCCCGATGTAACTAACTGACTGAAGAGATGGTTTCTGCTAACTTTCTTCTACTCATAAATGACATACCTTCATTGTCTACCATCTCCAATGAAATCTGAGCCTGATTGCAGTGGAGTTTTAATGGTTTCACTGGCAGCAAGAGGAGCCATAAAGAAGGGGCTGTATACCATAGACAACGGCGCACAGGAGGGATGGGCATTCACAGCCAAGGGAGTCTGTGGTACCAACCAGGGTTATCAATTATAAAGATGTGAGCTATGAAATTGAGCATGTCTAAAATGGTATCTATCAGAAATGTTATGCTTTTCTGATACTTATCTGAGTGAGGGAGCTTTTCTTTATTATGGCAGAGATCCTCTTGCCAACAAGTTTTCTGAAATTACTTTTTCCCTCTAAATTTTACAGGAAAATTTATTTTATTATGACACTTTCTGGGTACTGAGTAAGTAGGACTTGAGTTCTTATTTACTCTAATGGCCCTTTACATCATTTTTCCTATGAAGGTGTCTTAAACAAAACATAAATGCTAAATAAAACAAATGCTGTAATGCAGTTAGCAGCTTGAGTGTTCCTGTCAACAATGTCTTGTCTGTGTCCGCTAAGGGATAAAAGAAAGGAAAGAAGTCTGTGTTAACTAGAAGAAGTGTGCTGGCTTGTGAAAATATTATTTGGAGTTTTGCTTTATTATTTTTTAAGCAAAGTTTTAAAAAATTATTCCTGGCATCATCAAACTATCCCTACGCAGCCTTCAAAAGCATTTCTAACGTGTCTAAAGAGTTATCAGGTAGCTACAGCCCCTTCTTTCATGTATTTACTCAGTCGCCATAGTAAAGAGTATTTTTTTACCAGTGCCTACTTCTACGTGAAGCCCCAGAGAAAAGCGGGCAGAGAGATCCCAGCCCTCCTGTGCATTGAGGGAGGACAGGTTGGGCAATGATGGCATTTTTGTGGAGTTTGTGGCATCAGCTCGGCACCCAGGTTTCAGAAAGCCTTGGGGAAATAATTAAGTTTCTGTGTCCCGCTTTCTTCCATTCAAATTGACAGCAGATTTACTGAACATGTCTCTTGGAGGAATTTCCAAGAACCTGTGCAGATTAATTAAGATTGACATGGGTACTGAAAACATACACTTATGTGTGGTTTCAGTACTGATATTACATAAAAGGATAAATTATTTTAATTGCTTTCTTTAGGGGAATTCAAAATCACACTGCGCACATACCACAAAGACCTGAGAGATTTTTGCATCTTTATACTGGATGACAGCTGTAACCAGAGTACTATAGTCAGGAGACCTCAAAAAAAGTTGAACTATGTTGGGATTGTATTTGAATTGATAAAATATTTCAGGTTTGACAGCACTTTCTTTTAGCTCTTTAAGACATATGTAAATGCAAAACCAACAGTTTTGAGATGTATTACTTGGAATAATATTTTAAATGTATAATTATTTTATAGCATTAGCTACAAAAAGAGAATTTTAATATTATGGGTGCAGCCAGTATATGGTGCATGTTTTTACTTGAAATAGTTACACTGGTACAACTGCAAGTGTCAGCAGAGTTGTACTTGGTTTAAGTGTCATGTACCAATATAGTTTCTCCCAGTATTAAAACATCTGCCTTTTGGGATACAACTGTTTCAAGTAGGCAGATTAAATCTATATGGTTCAAGCGCTCAGGCCATGTATCTATATAGACACTTCACATACTTGCTCCATTAGTGGAGTAGCATGGCAGCCACCTAATATGAACCAAACTAAAAATTGAAGAATTCTAATTGTAATGATTGGGGGGGGGG
>NW_010972679.1:96602-171071 GCF_000737465.1 Haliaeetus leucocephalus
GGGGGGGGGGACGACGGGGGGGGGCTTTCTGTGTGTGCGGGGGGGGGGTTAAATATTCATTACTGGATAAAACACTGAGGTTTACTGTTGAAACAAAAATATTGATACCATGTTTAAAAAACTCTTCAGTTACAAAATACATAATGTAGATAACACAAGAAAAACAGCATTTATCAGTAATAAAGAAAATACAGATAGAAATGCTTTAAGTCAGTTTTCTTTATTAGAAAAATGAAGACAGAAGTTGCATAAACTAAAATGGACTTTGAACAACAGATGAAAGATGCACAAGGTTACATACATTTCTTGACACTGTGTTTGGAAAGATGCTGAGGGCCATCACTTTTACACTATGCACACATTCTTCAGGAAGAAAGCGGAGATGACAGCAAGTACTGCATGTATGGAAGAAATCAGTGGAGCAAAATGGTAGTGAAACATGAATGAGATGAAAAAAAAAGCGCCATTGTTTCACAAATGCCTTTCATGTTTTTGAAAACAGAAACTGCAGTGCTTGCAATATTTTTTACAGAAGTAGTTTTTAGTACATTGTATATATTTTCAAATGTAATTTTGTTGGAAATATACACTCAGTAAGATTTACTTTGCTTGTATTAAGCTCACTTAACATGCATTATAATTAAAATTATATGAAAATAAAATATTCACTAGCAATTACTGCTACAAAAATATTAAACGTAAAATAAATATAAAGAACTATTAATAAGAATATCATACAACATAATGGGACTATGGTGGCAAGAATTACTACTACTGTTTCTCAGGACTTTAAAACATATAAAAATGAACAAAAATGGATATTCCTACCTCAGTTGCTTGATCTAGTTCTTGTAAAACATCACAACTTAACACAGCTCTCAAGCACACAGCTTCCATACAGCTACTTTTTTCTAAAGAGGCAAAGTTGGTAGATTCTCTACACTTGATATTTGACACCATTAGCTTTATTATGATGCTGTCATTGACATTACAAGGAATAGGATTTTCCCTGTGAGTTTCCATCACTTATACATTAAGCCTGATAAATGTGTACCAAAGGAAAACTTAAGATTCCTTATACGCCTGGAGAAATGGGATGGATGAAGTACAATGTGATAAGCTCAGATGAGCTCTAGATGTAGCAAAGATTTCAGTGATGTCATTATAGACCTCAGAAGCTGCATTTGCCTTGATATTGTTCAAACTACTTCCTAAAAGTAAGAGGTTTTTTTTCCTTCTCTTGTAAAAATCCCCCCAAAAAGAGCAATTAGAAATTATCAAGATACTGGACAATGGGTAGAAGATTGGAGACTATTAGCACAATCACAAATTGTATATAAGTCTCCATTACATCTTTAAAAAAAAATGAAATTGTTTTGTAAGGCTTAACTAGTTAACTTTACATTTGCATACACAAAGAGTTACTAAATTTAGTGAATGAGGTTTGCATGCTGGGAAGATAATACATGGTAAGGCCTAGGAATCCAAGTATTAGTCATACAGTTACTTATGTAATTAACCCACTATATCTGTTTATCTTTTAAATATCTATTTTTCATATGGACATCATATTTTTTACATCAGTGCTTGGCCTTATACTTCCATCACAAAATTAAATGGAATGTTATTTTGTTGCTTGGTGATGGTATGTTTTGTACACTTCATAAAACCACACAGATGGATATATTTTATTTCTGATGTATGCAGCATACATGTCTTTTTCTGGGCAATGTTTTTCCTATTTAGCTAGACAGCAATTTATTTTCTAATAACCCTACTTTAATAAATGAAGGATCACATTTGAAGTTGTATTATGTAAATACTTTGATTCATGAATAATTTGCAACTGTTAGGAACTTGTCAAAACTCTGGAAACAAGAAAGACAACTAGTAAAACCTGATTAGGGAAGAAGCCAGCCTTAGTCTCAAAAGCTTGTAAATGAAAACATTTAAAAAAATAATGTTCCTTAGAGATACACTGCTATATCACAGAATAATCATTACCCTTTTTACGTTTCTGTGCCACCAATTTGGATTTAAGGCATAAGTTCAATGCAGAATATTTTAGGACTTCAGTCCAATAGGCAGTTGAATATTAGCATTTCAAAATATGTGAAAATGCTGGAAAAATGGTAACATTTTACTCTGTCAATCATAAGACCTAAAATCCCTTTTACGATTACTACATTTAAAGGAACAAATTTACTTCTCTAACATTTAAGTACTAATGACAGCAGAATATTTAATTAAATTTGTGAAGACATATTTATCATTGTAATACAGTTTAAACTGCAATTTTAAAGCTGTTCAGCCTATACCTACCAATTATAATTTAATTTGCAAATGTTTCTTCTCATTTTTTCCTCATTCTTGTCTGTAGGAAGACAAGATTTTAAAATCTTCTGTATCTTCCCACAGATTGCACAAAATATTGTAAAATAATCTTGCTGTCATTGTTTTTAAAGAAAGAATTATGAAACATTCTTAAAGAGAAATACAAACAAAACTGTATTAGTTATTCATCTCAGGAGATACATGACAACCCGAAGACATTATTCTCTTCCTCTTTTTCTTTCTCATTACAGAGGTTTTGGGATGCTGCCCAGAACTGTCTGGCTCTGCTGTCACAGAATCCCTATAATATTGGCTTAACTCATCGTCTTTGGACTTTGACGGGAAGAGTAGGGCCAAAAGAAAAGGATCATATTTAAATTACCTGATAACCTCAAAATGTATAAAGCAGAAGAATATAAACTGGAGCAGACCTAAAATTTTTCTCATTTAACAGGGGAAGTGATCCAACTTTATCTCTTTATCCCACTGGCATTGTGACACTGAGGATAAAAGCCAACTTGTCATTTATAATGTATATTTAGCTTCTAAAATTTCTAAAGGCTTTTCATTAGCTCTTTCACAACATGTTTGAAGAGTTCACAGTCAATCACTCCCTGTGCCCTAATTCCTATCTTGTCATCAGCAATGTTAGAATGACTTGCTAAGATAATAAATTTATAACTGGTAAAGAGTACTTCGAATGTCTAACAAGAGTAAGAAAATTATTTAGAAATTATAATTCTTCTACTTTTATACATACCTGTAGTAGTCTCCTGTCTTGCTTTATAAAAAAAGTAAGAACAGAGACAAGTAGATGACAGGTAAAATATGTAAGAAAATGTTTAGTAGAACAGCTTAAATGTTTCAAATTTTAGGAAATTAGGAAAATGCTGCAAAACAAGGAAATACCAGAATCGAACTGTCTGTGGAACCTTAATGAGACCCTATTTTATGTTTAATTCTATAAAACCATCTAAGTTTTACTCAAGACCTTTTAATCCAGTGGCAGATGCTCATTAGTTGTGATTGTTATTATTCAGAACAGCACTCTATCTCTATTGTGTCCGTAAGAGAAAATTCTGTTTCCGTATATGCATCCAGCCCCTATCTTACAATGGGATCAGAATGCAGAAGGGACATGACTGCAGAAAACAGCCTCTCAAAAGAATTCACTGCTCCCCTGGTCCAAGAAGGAGCCCCGGTGTTTGTGCACCACTGTGCTCCTGCAAACTGAGAAAGAGCTCCTGGGAGCAGATTGTGGTCTGCTTGTGCCAAAGCACTCAGTGGAGATCAAACTATTCACTGTTGACCAGTTGTGAACTGAGATTTTCAGAGGCTTCTAATGAGGCCAGACTTGGACAGGTTGGGGTTCTTCCCCCCTTGGGAATACAAGCAGCATCTACTTACTACATATTTGCCAAAAGTCAGTTCTCTGATCATAAGTAGAGATGTACTTGCAGTTTTTTGTTTTGTTACCACAGGAAAAAAGTGGCAATAATGACAACAACAAACATTTTCACTATCTGGATTTTAGAAATGGTTAGAAACAAATAAAGCCTCCTGCAAAAGTTCCTGCCCAAGGTGATTCTTCCCCTAAAAAAAAATTAGCATAAGCAATAGCACTTATCAGAGTTATACTGAACTGAAAACGTGTTCTCACACCTGAAAGCTTTTGATAACTGTTACATGTAGCTAGCAATTCCAAATCCTCTGTATCACAGTTAAAGAGAAAATTTTCATTAAAAAAGATAGCTTAATGTTAAGATCCCTATCCTTCATTAACTATTGTCTGTAGATTCAATAAGCCCTTAAGCATTAAACAAATAGATAGTTTTTGTTACAACAATAACACTTATAAAACTAATCCATGTATTCACAATGTTTGTGCATGCAAAACTAGGCTTTCACCCAACTGACTCTGACTAGGAACCCAAAGTTTTGACTCTTACAAAATTAGAATAGAAATTCTACTTCTTTACCATACTATGCTGGGCACATGTCAATGTAATTAATTTCAAATTAATGGCAGAGCATTAGGTTAAAGTGATATAACATAGTGGCAAGGGCTGCAAATGAAATAGTGGCCCCACTGAACATGGTGAGAGATTTTCTACAGATCACAATGAAGCTAACATTTTTAGAATGACATTTGCTTGAATTCCGTCTACTTCATTATACTAAATATATGAAATTTTAAAAAAAGTATTTTGGCCAATAAATAAGTCTTCAGATTTACACACATGCATTCTGAAGACATCTTACTTGTGACATAGCCCAGTCTTCTAAAATTATTGTTATTTGTTTTATATGAGAAGAGGTTTTGTTAATGATGTTTTAAAGTAAATACTTCCAAGAATAAATTGAAACTGGCAAAACTGACCATAATCACGATTTCTTAGAAATAAGAATATCCATTACGCAGGTGAAGATACATAAAAACTTAAATTTGACCAATTAATTTCAAAGTTATAAGATAATGGTATTAAATCCCCAAAGAAATGAACTATAAGGGGGGAAAAATCAACATGTATTGTTAATTTATTATCTTTGTTTTGGTTAGTAACAATTTGACGGGAAGTATCTAAAAATAGATATTTAATTCTGCCTTAGCTGTTAAAGTGCATTGCTTTCTTGTGTTATTCTGTATGCAAGAGGAATGAACCATAAACTTAGTCAAATACATAAATTCTAAAATCAAATATGCAGAAAAATGTCTATGTGAACTCTTACTAAATGAACTTTTTTCTGAGGTATTGTATACATTGTTCTAGATGCAGAATTTGTAAACCAATCTCTTAAGGTGTAAAATAGGGAAACCTACTTTCCCCATTCTTTACTAAAGGTCAACACTGAGCCCCCTGGAGCTTCAAGTCCAACAAAGGCCGTGAAATGAAATGTGGCACTGTTAGAGTCACAAGAAGTGTGTTTGGTGGGCAGGGACCTATTTTATGTGCTAAGGCATGGCTGCAGAGAGGCACAGGAAAAGTATAGGGAATTAAATACTATAAACTAAAGCAATTCAGAGATCATAAATTAGGGAAGAAATGTTTGTTAAAATCCACTAGAAAGTACAAAACATATCGATATTAAGCATAAGGTTTAAAGTACATCATGGAAGGACCTAGTGTAAGGACAACTCTGTGAAAAGGATTAATACAGAATCAAAATGCTCTCATGAAAGACCAATTGATAGTGTACCTAGAAAGCCATGCGACTTTCAATGGTAAGGTCTATGCATAGATTTTTTTTTTATAATCAAAATATAGTTGAGAAAATAAAATCAAATCACATTGATCAAATTCAATAAGTCAGATTCTCCAAGTTCTGTCAGACAGAAGAGCCAAGCATCATCTGTTGAATTTGTCACAGAACTTACAAGGTTTCCAAAAAGCCAGATGAAGAATTTTGCATGTACAGTCTGAAGTATGTACAGTATTTAGGATCTTAACTAGGAATGGAAACTTTAGAAGAACTATAGAAAAGTACAATTTTTTATACAGGCCTGTGTTTATTTTCCTGTAAATGTAAAATTCAGAGGGAAAGGAAGAAAACATATTGCTTGCCTTATCAACAGCATCAAAACATGCACCAGAAACTTATGAATACAATGAAAGAGAAACCAGCAGCATTGAGCTGCGGGGACTGGCCTCCATTTTCAAGTCTAGTAGCTTCACAGCATCTATCTGTGTGGATAAGAATTGTTACAGAAAATCAAGAGTGTGAAGAAGAAGTAAATTTGAAAAAAAAAGTGAAAAAGTTGATAAAACATGAAAAATAAAGTATCAAAAGGAAAACAGTGACAGTAGGAAAGAAAAAAAAAAAGAGAAAAAATAATTAATTTAATATTTACATTGTGCCAAAGACAATCACTTGAAAGACATTACTCTAACAGAAACATCAATTTATGATTAAAGTGTGGATGAAATGGTAACCATTGAAGTGCTCTAGACAAATCTGGATAGTAAAGTACTCAAAACATAGAAAAGGTGTACCTTAATAGCAGCAACATGTGGTTCTCAACAGCAGCCAAAGTGGTAAACTTTTTGGTCTAATTTTAAAACAATTTATTTAAGGACTTAACCTGAAGCATGCTATCAACTCTCTTGTTTTGCCTTGAGATTCAAAACCATTCAGCCAAGCCCAACCTAAATACTACCTTTCAGGTGTCTTTCATATGTTGGAGGTACATGGAACTCAGGAAACTACAATGCAACATCTATCAGAAATAGTGAATATTTGAAGCAGCAACACACATCAGCCCATAGGCTGAAAGAAGAAACTGTAAAAAAAAGTCAATGATTACATAAAATGAAGGTTCTGATCATGCATGGGGATAAAGAAGAGAAAAACTGGTTTAGCTGTTTCTTCTTGCTAATAAGTTTACCTTGTTCCTGAATTATCGTAAGAGACCAGAATGGACCACTGTCAAAACTGGCATCAGTAATATGGACATAAGTCCACTTGAAATATGAATGACCAATGCAATTAGCACAGGCAGCTGGGTAATTAGATACTGACTTTAATACTAGGGTGGGAATAAAACAAAGTTGCTTTTCAAAACATGCAACTTCTCAAGACATTCGAGTCCTCACAGTATGTCTGGATGTAACCCAGTGCAATATATGAAGTTTGCATATATATTTTCTACTAATATTTATATTGAAAGTTCACTTTTTGGCAGATAATACAGTCAAGTTTATGCAATATAGTGTATGTTTAAACATCTTAATCTTGACTGGATATTGAGGGTTTTTTTTTCAGCTACAGTGGCACAGTAATTATATGGATAGTGACTAATATCAGTGTTAGGCTACTGTTTCAAAATAGACTTCAAAAGAAATTGAAATGTAGAAAATCTTGTGTGGTATAAACAATAACCTTGGTTACATCTTAATTTACTTACTTTAGAAAGTGAATTTTAAGAAATTGTAATGGAAGTAGATGAAAACAGTTAAGCACCGCATTTTGCATTTAAACTGTATTATATCAGTCCCTTGTTATATTTATTTAAGCTTTAAAAGAATTTATTTAAGGTTAAAATCAGTGTAGAGGATGATTTGTGACATCTTAGCACAAATACATTGGGATATATCTCTTACTCTAGAGAGCTCACAGGCTGAAGAGAAAGGCAAGTGGTGGAAAAAATCATTCTCTCTTTCCACAAATATATGATCAAGACATGCAGAATTTAAATGCTACCCAAACTCAAAGGATTTTTAGGTTTTAGGATTTGAATCTTCTAGGTTTTTTTGCAATGCACCTTAAATTTAGCTTAAATCACAGAGCTGTTGTTTTGTGAATATGTTCTGGTGGGAAACTTGCCTTTGGGACATAGATGCATAAAGTTTAACCAATGCATTATCCTCTTATAACACGAATATGTCCCTGTTCTTGCACAAATATACATCTGAGTGTAGGTAACTATCAAGTAGAAAAGACAGCAATATAAATAAACTAAGAGCTATTATGGACTTTACCTCATCCTCACACATATTTCTACTGCAGTGTTTTCAATGATACACATTTTTAAAGAAATTATGACTGTTCAAGCTGTTCAAATTTCACAACCTGTTCTTTTCATTAAGACTTAAATAGTTTAGTCCTTATATTCATAGCAGAAAATTCTTTGACACATTAAACTTCCACAGTTATTTTAATAACACAGCTTTTAAGTATTTTTAGATAATATATCTATCAACTTAATCTTTTAATTGGCACTTACATTTTTTTAATTATAAAGCAACATAATGCTAGCAATTACTCATAACAAATATTCTAGGTGAATAAGAGTACCATGTTTATAAGTGTAGCCTCGCACTTTAACATTCAACATCTATGATGATTTTCTTTTTTTCTCATAGCATTCAAAAAGATAAGCAAACTTAAATTCAGAAGGTAAAAAAAAAACTTCCTTTTGAAGCAGAAGTTCTGTGAATACAGAGTAGTTTTTTCACTATTTTTTTTCTAGCATTCCACTACTTTTCTAGTATTCAGTGCTAGTTAATTCCTGTGATAGCTGTACTGTAAGAATGACATTTTATAAAAAATATCTTTTTTTTTGCCTATGAACCCTGCTGATGATACTGAGAGTGTAAGCCTTTTTGTCTCTGATTCATATCAAATAAGTTCTATCAATTTTAGTAAGCGATTTCTATCCCTTTTCACGTAAAAAAGTTACTCTTTGCAGGGAATGGACCAAACAGAGCTGGTTTTAGCTTACAGCAAGAACACGCCCTATCATTTACAACAATGTTCATCTCCAGGATTTGATGAGAAATGGCTCTTACTCAGCAAATTCTAGTACTGCTTTGCAAAACAAAAGCAAGTAGGTTTTGTGGGGGCTGTCATCTTTCTGAAGTTTTGGATATTAATTTATCTGATTGGTGTGATTCCTACCAACTCCTATTCTCAAAGCATGAGATCTCAAAGACACATTTAATCTCTTCTCTCTACCCTCTTCAGAAAATAAAATATAAAAATTATTCTTCCAATACAGCAATACATGCTGAAGACTTTGCTTTACACTTTTAGCTCAGAATTATGATTTGAACAAAAGTCGGACAAAAGTCTTTATTTTTGAGTTCTGATTTTGGAATAACAATATCCTTCAGCCTATGAGAAAATGATGCAGGTAATTTCACAAGTGTAATGCTGCAGCTCTTCCTTGCCTTGGGAATGTGATCAGAGCTGCAAGGAGACTAACATCCTCAAGGCTTTCCTTTTTGACTACTGCATTTTGTTCTTCATTTTAGATTAAACTAAAACCCTAACTAGTCAAAGTGGCAGAGATAGAATAAGGAATCTCGTAATGCACAAAGTTGTACAAAAGAGGTACCCATCATGGACTTAAAGTTTCTGATCCTTGTAATGGAAATTTTGCCTTTGGAAATACCTTCAAACTCCTGTGCTTTTCTTTTTCTTTCTTGGTTTAAATTTATTGTTGCTATCGAAGGTAGTGCAAGGATCAAGGGTCGGAAAGTTACAAGTCTTCTTTCCCAAATTATTCCGATTGTTAAAAGTGTGTAAATTTCTAATACAATATTTTCCTTACTGAGCTACAAAGAATTTTACTTCCACCCTCAGATACCTATTTTTAAAAAAAAAGTTTACAGGAATGTATTATTTTTGAAGCCTCTGTTCTCTGGCAAATTTAGTGAAAACATCAACTGCATTCAAAGTTATCTGAAGACACAAATTGATGGAGTTTTGTACAGGTATACGTACGCACATAAATGGATAGGCAGTGTGGTCACAAACCATAGGCTGAAAAGCAGGCCAAAATGTTATTACTGAAGAATCAGTACAGAATATAATTCTGCAGTCTTTTCCTGGAGATTTAAACTGGCAACTTAAAAGCCACAAGTCATGACTTTTAGTCCTGGCTCAAGTACCCAGTGGCAGCCATTTTAGCTTTTTCTATGGAAAGAGACTACAAAAGATGATGACTACAAATCCCCCTGATTCTCCTAATTTAACTTTTAATGATGCCACATAACTTTTCCTAGAACTAAGTACCAGAAGCCAACTGCTGACATTACCCCATAGCTAACTCTGCCTCAGAAAGTGGCCTTGCTCTGAAATAACACATTATACCTGGAAAGGGCTTCTCTTCAGCTGAGCTACACATGATCACTAATGACTAATTTTGGCTACCAGCAGTTCTGCAAAATGCTCAAGAGGGAATATCTTTAGACTTTTCCCTTGCTCATTACCTACAGAACTGTTGACTAAAGTTAACAAAACAGACAGTTTATATCTGCAAAAGCACAAGGGTTATTGATTATGTACTGAGACAAAAAAATACCACAAATATAACTGAAACCCAACCTGGCCAGAAGAATGCTGTTGTTGCTACTGAAGTGAAAGTGAGGAAGAAAAAAATCTGGCTTGGTTTTATGGAAGAACAGCTGTAAAGAGAAATCTAGAAAATAAACATAACAGAGATATCATTGCCTTTGAAAATGTAAGGATAGGATCCGGAGAGGTGAGGAAATTCTGAGCAAGGATCAGGTCAGGGAATACTTAAAAAAACTGGATATATGTAAGTCCATGAGCTGTGATGAGATGCACCCACAAGCACTGAGGGAGCTGTCAATGCAGGGCTATTCTCAATAATCTTTGAATGATCATGGAGATTAAGAGAGGTCCCTGAGGACAGGGGAAAGCAAATGTCACTTCTGCCTTTAGAAGGGGCAGGGAGGAGGGCTCAGGGATCTACAGGCCAGTCAGCTTCACCTCAATCCCTGGGAAGGTGATGGAGCAACTAATCCTGGAAACTGTTCCCAGGCATGAAGAACTACTACATCAGATGTAGCCAGAATTGATTCACAAAGGCAAAGTCATGCCTGACCAAGGTAACCTTCTATGATGAAATGACTGGCTTGGTAGATGAGGGGAGAGCTGTGCATATTATCTGTGTTGACTTCAGTAAGGCTTTCAACACTGTCTCCCATAAGATCCTCGAAGAGAAACTGTTGATACGTAGGCTGGATAAGCAGACAGTGAGGTGAAATTGGAAACTGGCTGAATGGCTGGGCCCAGAGAGTGTTGATCAATGGTATGAAGTCTAGTTGGGGACCAGTGACTAGTGGTGTACCCCAGGGGTCAATACTGGGTCCAAACCTGTTCAACATCATCAATGATTTCGACGATGGGGCAGAGCGTACCATCAGCAACTTTGCTGATGACTCAAATCTTGGAGGAGTGGCTGATACACCAGATGGTTATGCTGCCATCCAGAGGGACCTTGACAGGCTGGAGAAATGGGCCAACAGGAACCTTGTGAAGTTCAACAAGGGCAAGTGCAAATTCCTGCCCCTGGGGAGGAACAACCCCAGACACCAGTAGATGGCTGGGGGCCACTCAGCTGGAAAGCAGCTTTGCAGAAATGGCTCTGGGGGTCCTGGTGGACACCAAGTTGAACATGAGCCAGCAACGTGCTCTTGTGGCAAGGAAGGCTAATGGTAATGGGAGCAGAGGCCTTGGTCACGCAAGCACGCTTTTATGTGTTACCCTGACGTTGAGGCTTGGTTGTAATCAGGTAAAATATAATTTCAAACAGATCTGAAATGATTTGAAATCTAAGGAAAATGCTTCAAAGGACACAAGAACTATTCAGATTGGAAGTTTATTCATAGTTACAGTAAGTCAACAAATGTTATGTACTTTTGTGGTGGCATACAGAACAAGAATGAAGAAGGCTGCTTCTTGGCTTCTCTTAGCTGATGCCTTGTCAGGGTCAAGTCAATGCTTCTAGAGAAAAGGGAGGTTACTCCTCCCTTCAGAGCTAGGGAGACTGTGCCCCAGGGAGACTCTCGCAGCCTATGGGTCAGGGTTGAAGGGATGTGAGAGACAAGGAGAGCACCTGTAGCAAGAGAGTCTGCTGTTTGGCAGCAAGATGTGACAGGAACAAAAACCTACTCCAGCTACACAGGTGGGATCATACAGAATTTTTTTCTACCCCAAAAAAGTCAATGAATTGCTTGACTGAGAGCAAAATTAAAGAAAAGGACTTGTCCTTTAGAGAAAATTGTGAGCATGAGGGAGACATTTCTATTTTTCTGTACTTAGTAATTTTCAGTCTCTAGATGAAGAAGTTCATTATCCTAGCTTCCTGTCCAATAAAACACTTTCTGTATAGTTCAAAAGCCCTATTTTATCTATGTAATATATCATAAAATGTACATACACAAATTCAAATACATATATATACACACACATACCCAAAGCATTGATAAGAGCTATTTTTATTTTTCATTCATTTTGACACCACTGGAGATGCTGAAGCTGCATTTTTGTAAAAACTACTGATAAAAATCATGTTTGGCATGAAGAATATAATCTTTGCTACTAGTGATGACGAGTGAAAATATCATGCGTTAGATTGTCCCTCTTTATCTATATGATTTTAAGCATTGGTGACAGACATGCATTGAAAAAAGAGATGCACAATGGACTAAAACTTTTCCAGGGATGTTAATAAAAAAAAAAAAATTCCAATAGTTCATGCAGTATTGGAAGTTAAAAAAACACAAACCAACCAATATTGCAAAGTGAGAAAAATAGGTCTAAGGGCTTCTTATTATCCCCAAATGCTTTACTCATTTTCCCACTATTAAGAAGAAAAAACTTATGATAAGACACAACTTGCAGCCGTTTTTAATATATCCTCTGGCCTTCCAGAGAAACAGCACTGACTGGATAAAAGCCTTTGGAAGACAGCACCTGCATTAATCTTCTGCCACTAATTTCTGAAAATATATCTAACACTTGCAGAAAGTATCCTCTTTTAACATCTTTCGTTTCATCTTCTTTTAAGATTAATTTAATATAAAACTGTAGATGTGTTTTTAGGTTACAATAGTAGTGGTTCAGAATGACAGCTGGTTTGGACACTTTTGTACCAGCTGCAAGGTACACAGACAGGATATCTCTGCCCTGCTGAGAAAGAGTAAATGGACCCATACAAAGGCACTGTAATGTCAGCTCCAGGAGCTGATGGAGTTTGGCTGCTCCCAGTGACACCTAGTCAGAGGGTTTGTTATGGCTGTAGAGGTTAGTCTATGCTGTCCTAACACCGATAAAGAGCTAAGAGCTAAAGCACACAACTCCTTTGAGAATCCCCTTTTTTTCTCACAGAACTAGAAGCAGCTTAACACTATAGAGAAGCCAGAACAAAATTTTCAAAAATATCGCAAATGAGTAACTAAAATCTGATAAAGACTTCATTCAGAGGCAAGCACAACAATGTTAGAATTGCACCTGCCTACAAGTACTGCCAGCTAACACCCCTAGTGAGGTTTTGGAATATATAAATTACTAAATTTAAGATTATGCCACTCTTTCTTCAAAGCATGATTCTTAAATACATGCTCATACGCCTAAGTAAAATCTGAAATACAAAGATGGAATTGCTGACTGCAAAAAATAACTCAAGAAAGTAAGAAGTAAAATTATATATACATAGATATAATATACAGTAATGTATATATGTATACACATATATACATATATGAATATATTTATACATACATTTGTTTAAGGCAAAGAGTTTTAAGAAGTTGGTTTGTTGAGTGTTTTTCAAAGTCAGTGTGAGGTTCCATTGATAAACCCTTCAGAAAACCAGGAAACTTTCATTAAAAGGATTACAAATTCTGAAGAACTAATAACAAATTTGAGTGATTCAGTGAATGGAGACCGTGTTACAGGCCTAGGAACAGAATTACAAAATCAAGTCCATCTAGAGTTGGAGGCTGCTGAGGCCAACCAGGTGAAATTTTAAAGGAATGTCTGTCTCATTTATACTCCTCACTGATGCCAGACAGCAATCTGCAGCCTCAAGCTCCTTCCTAGACCTAAGACAGCTAATGGAAGATCATCATATTGTGTTATTATAGAATTTGACTGCCAGCCATGAGCTGGTACTTGCTTACACTTCCCTAGCAAGCAGAAGTTGTGGATTCAGTGCCCATAGGAGTTATGCCTTCACGTAAGTAGGGTTTTGGCTTCCAGTCCCTGCCCTCAAGGATTACTACTTCTGCCTTATATCCAATGGCTCTTGAAAGCATAAACAAGCTCCTTCTGCAGCAATCAGAACTAAAGTTTTATTTCTTGTGACAACTCCCTTTTCCCATCCCAGGCACCTATCAAAGGACAATAAATGTATCCTTGCCTCCATCTCTGTCCAGTTCTCTGATTAATTGCATTAGCTTGCATGCATTTTCACCAGAATAATATGTTAGGTATAGTTAAACATCATGATACTTAGAGGATCCCAAAATTCTCTTGGGATAAGTAATATCCATGAGATTGCACGCATAGGATCTACAGATATCTTGGTTTTTAATTACATTTAGAGGAAGACAGAAACACTCTGTTCAGCTGAAGTGCCATAGACTTGGGCACATACAGATGAAAACCTCTTTTCAGGCTTTGCAAAAACAGTTGACAAAGAAAATAATTAGTTCCACAATCATAACTGCAATAATGATTCATATAAAGATCTGATGTTAAATAGTGTAACAGACTTCTTACAGCTACTTATGGAGTTATGGTTATGGGAGAGCACTGAAAGGAAAAAGCCCCCAGATACCTATAAAACTGTGTTCAGAGAAAAATATTCTATCTATCTTCTGAAACTGAATTAACTAAGCTGCTTTTTACTTAAATGTTTAGAGACCACCTATGTTGTAATTTACGGAGGCATATCATATTTCTCTCAGTTACAGCAGTTGTGGCAATAAAATGGAATACTTTAAATAATTATAACAGGTTAAAGTTAGATTGCATTGCAAAACAAGTAACATTTGTGTTTCAAATATACAAAATTGAAAAATGGCTTATCCCTTCCATTTGCCCAAATAAGGTTTTATTTATTTTTCTACTTGATAAATATTTTTACTTCCTTGGGACAATAAGCTTTCGTATATTTCTTTTTCCCTTTTCTTTTTCAATCATGTAGTGAAATTTTATTTCTGAATGATGGCAATCACAAAGCCTTATGTGTTTAAAAAACAAGTACACATGGCCTATCGAGGCCCTGAATATCAATCAAAATGCAAATCAACTCTCACTACTGCAATTCAAGTGCATAAACCAAATATTTGTACTCAAACTGGATCTGAACCTATTAATGAATTACAAATGCCTATTCCTTTCTATAAATGCAAGTAACAAAGCTTTTGATATCAACAAATTGCTATGGAATATTAAAAAATGTTGCAGAGATCTTGAGATAATTTCCCTGAGAATATATTTGAGGAAAACTTGCAATAGACAGAAACAAAATTTCAAGTCAGTTATTTCAAACTTTTCTGATGACACAGTAGTCTATGACCCGTTCAAACTCATTGCCACTTTACCAAGATCAATGCTAGTCAGATGCTCAGATTAAAACACAGGTATTGATATGGTTTACCTTTTAATATATTGGCCATTATGTTTATTTGGCAAGATTTTAATCTGATCCTAATACTCTGATAGTTTAATTTACGGCATACAGAAAATACTATGTTAGATGATTTAGTACCTGATTTTAAAATGGTAATGATGACACTGATCTAATTTGGAATTTATTATTAAAGTTATCAGCTCATAATTTAGATAAGTTTGAAATCTTTTCCTCATAACATTTGCTTTATAAAAATCAAAATAACCCATAATACATCAGAAATTACCATATTTTGGGTTTATTCTGAATGAAATAATTTTGCATTGTTGCACCAAAATATAACTTTACATTACGAAGCATTAAAACTTGATAAATTAGTTAATGGAACACACTGACTCTTAACTATTATGCAGTTTTCCTTAAAAAAATACCAGACCTTCCCGTTTACACACTTAAAAATATGGACGACTTTTCTATAGATTTCAAAGCTTGTAAATAGGCCTAATACAAGGCTATATGCTCACCATGTTAGGGTGAATCAGTAAGACAGTATCTAAACAAGACTATTTGAAGTCTTAACCTCATCAGACACTAAAATAAATACCTTTATTACATGTGCATCTTGAAGCACAGGTACAGATGGGACTGAAATCAAGAATTTTAACAACTAAGTTGCTTACAACAGACAAATAGGCAGTACAAGGCAATTTAAAAATGTATAGGAGGTATAACTTAAATACTATATTTCTTGTTAACTGTCATCATCTGGGTTGAAGATTCAATACTTGTTCTGTACTTACAAATGACTATTACTAAGGGAAAAGTAGGAAATGGGGTCCCATTTAGGGGTTTTGAATCAAGTCTTTGTTGATAATAGAGTATGGGGCCTCGGGCTTTGTCAGTTAAAGACGACTTCTATTACCTTATGTTCAACTACACACGTCAGTGTACTAAAAGTAGTAAACAATTCATAGAAAGAAAACACTCTAAAATCAACTTACCTGTAATAATGTTAGGCTTTGGTGGCATGCTGAATTCATATAATGTTGGTTCAGAATAACCCAGTCTGTTGGCAGCTGTAATTTGTACTTCATAACCCATAGTCCACTGAAGATGCTCTAAGATGATGTGGTCTCTACTACCCTGTACTTTTTTCTCTAGCCACTGGTCTTCCTTGTCTTTCTGTAAAGATGTAAACATTAGTTTAAATTCTCAGAATCTCTTGTGTTATTTGTCTAAACTATGAGTCTACATGATGCACAGAAACTATGGAGTTTCATTTACAGAGGTTATGAACATTCAAATAATCTAATTTTGGAGTTCTGAGTACTCAGGCATTTTGTAATTTTGACCACTCCTAATCATGTTTCCACAATGTGGATTTAGGGATTTTGTAGGCAATCCCTTTTAACCTTTTGGCTTCAATTTATACTTTGCTCAAATACTGATGTTTATCTTGGGGAACAGCAGGATAATTATTTACAAATGCTGCTAAGAATAAATTCTGTAAAAGGTTTATTTTATAAAGATGTTCCAATTACATTTTGAACAGTGTTTTTTTAAAGAAACTTGCCATTAAACCCATACTTGAATTGTTCATGAATGCAAGCTGTACTTATATCATACATTAGTTATATAATGAAAATATACACAAACTGTAGCTGTGTGTGCTACTATAGTAACAATTTGCAAACCGGGTTGTATGCAACAATATAAACACCATTGAGAAAGTATGCAGTCCTATGTCTACACTGGTGAGAGGATTCAAGTAAATCATTAAGATGGTGTTATAGAGAAAAAAAGGGTTCTCACAATTCAGACAATTATCTAAGACAAGTATACAAAGGGAACAAATGAGGACTTCAGATGCAATCTTAATTCTGGCATTTCATAAAATTGGAATGCTTGCCTTTGCAATCACTCCTTTTAGTGCATAATATATTTAATTACTCTTTATAGAAATGAGAATTACAAAATAACTAATAGCTAAAAGGATAAAACAATATATATTGTCAAACACAAAAGCCATCTTGTTCAAAGGAGTATCAATAACAGTTAGTAAGAAGCAATGCAGTCCTATTCTTACTAAACACTGAGGTACAATAAAGTGGCAAAAATTATGCTGAGAGCCAAATCCTAGCCATCCAACCCATACAGCAACACAGACACAGTCAGTGAATATAAACTTTCTGGGAAAAAAAAGAAACTCTTCAAACACAGGGAAGTTTAACTTTTTTCTGCAGACTACCATACTTCTCAGCAGCTTATATTTAGGCTCTTTGCTGAAGCATCTTGCTCTTGACTGATAAAAGTGTCAAAGAAAATAGCAGCTAAATTAGACAGTTCAGGGCCCAGTCATGTTCCTTATGCGTGTTTCGCGCCCCCTTAGTCTTCAGAAAATAGAGTGACAGACTAAACTCCCTTATGTGCACAGCTGCAATAACTTATTCACTATCAGTGCTGAGTGTGATGGGTTTTCCATACTGACTTCACCTTTTGTTAAACTCTTTCTTGCTTCTTCAGCACTGGCATTGGTACTGACCCATGATAGTCCTGGGAACGATTAAAATACAGTAAAACATCTTTGCAGGAACATTTGCAGCAGGGTAAAAGTGCCTACTTGGTGCAGCAGTAAGTAGACCAATGAAAAACATCAGAATGGTAGTCACATTACAAATCATGAAAGAACCTAAATACACTGGAGTAAAATCATACAGTGAAACTGGTATTATCGGTCAAGGAAATTTTCCCATATTCTTGTGGATAATTTCTGTTGCAATCATCTGATATGCCACTGAGTGAATCCACCCATATTTACATTCCACTGAGTGAATCCACTTATATTATCACTATATCAAACTACTTTTACAAAATATATTTTTTGTATAGCACTGCTAAAATAAAAGGCATTAATACTGATTGCAATATGCATATGCAAATACTCCTTAGTAATATTAGGAATAGCAATGTTATGTAGCACCATATTTTAATGAGTGTTTAAATTGGTGAGGTTTGGGAGAAATCAGAAGAAAAAAATAATACACCTCAATTCCAAAGAATATCAACATGAGAGAAATCAGAAGATCCATACATGAATGTGGTGTGTGCACATACAACTGTGTGAATATACTGAGGAATTCCAAAGACATTCAGAATCATAGAAGAAGAAAAAATTTACTGAATTGGAAAATAAAAATTCAGGCTAATATGGTTCCTGCAGGTAGAAAAGACAGCATTGCAAACAGATATATGACTATACTTTGAAAACAAACTGTAGAATTATATGTGATGAATAGAATGAGCTTAAGATTTGGAAGGAAAACTATATAGATTTCTATATGAGGTTGCTCTTCTGCAGATGCAAGAATAAGTGAAAAGGCAGTTGTACCACAGTTTGGTCAGGTGAAGAATAATGAAAGAGCTGAAATGTAACAGGATACCTGCATGCTATGCCAGAGAAGTGACACCCTAAGTTTAGTTGAAAGCAAAGCCAACTGGGTGGATTGAGATAAATGAAACAAAGTCCAAGCCCTGAGCTCAAAGGCAACAAAATGTTTTATGAAGAGTGACAAACACAAGTTAGGAGGAAGAAGAATAAAGTATCTGGAAAGCAAGTTGTCTTCTTCTAAAGATAAACAGATTAAGTCTTCTAGAATACAGTCTGCTTTTGGCATCTTCAAGAAAAAAAGAAAAGAACTGCAATATCCTTCATTATAGTTGTTATTTCACATGCATTTTCAAGTACTTTTTACGAGGTAGAGCTCAATAGTGTGTCCAGATTTATTTTACTATTAGTGTAGAAATGAAAAGAGAGCCAAACCAAGAGTTTGTCAGTTAAATCTTCCTACGAATCTCCCTGTTTATGCTAAGACCCTTTAATTGGGAGCTTAAGGAGCAATAAATGGAACTACAAAAGAACACTTCATACTTTATTAGGCTGTTCTATTATTAATACTGCTTAAAATTTGTAGAAAGCTCCACATATGCACAGTGTTCTGCAACAAATGAAATAAACTTCTAAATCACAAACTACCGTCTAATTTGAGGGGTAAGTCAATACAAATGTCTTCAATAATCACTTATTATTAGCAGTTGTATCATTAATATCCACCAACAAATGCACATTTTCAGGAACTGCAATCAGATCTGCAACCTCAGAGATTAAACTGTTCCTTTATTTGCCTTTCGTTTTGTTTCATATAATGTGGAAATACTCCTTTGCAGAAAGTCACTGATGCTGTGAGACTAACCAATGACTGGCAATTTCTGGGGATCTTGCTGCCCACTTCCATTACTCTTAAGCCTTAGATTCATATCGTCCTCTTCCCAGTATAAGTCTTTGGTTGAAACAAACTGTCATGGTTTAACCCCAGGCAGCAACTAAGCACTGCGCAGCTGCTCACTAACTTCGCCCTGCCCCCAGTGGGATGGGGGAGAGAATCAGAGGGAAACAGGTAAAACTCATGGGCTGAGATAAGAACAGTTTAATAGAACAGAAAGGAAGAAACTAAGAATGATAATAATAACAACAATAATAAAATTAGAATAATAAAAATAAAAGGATTGGAATATACAAAACAAGTGATGCACAATGCAATTGCTCACCACTTGCTGACCGATGCCTAGTTAGTTCCCAAGCGATCCCCCTCAGGCCAACTCCCCCCAGTTTATAAACTTAGCATGACGTCATATGGTATGGAATATTCCTTTGGCCAGTTTGGGTCAGCTGCCCTGGCTGTGTCCCCTCCCAACTTCTTGTGCCCCTCCAGCCTTCTTGTTGGCTGGGCAGGAGAAGCTGAAAAATCCTTGATTTAGTATGAACACTACTTAGCAACAACTGAAAACATCAGTGTGTTATCAACATTCTTCTCATACTGAATCCAAAACATAACACTATACCAGCTACTAGGAAGAAAATTAACTTTATTTCAGCTGAAACCACAATGCCACAGACTAATGACACTAAAAAAAAAAATTATTATTTCTTAATTGCATGTGTATTGGCTTTAAAAATAAGCACCAGCCAAATCTCGGAAGTGTCTAAGAGCTAGATATGTAAGACAGCTGTGAGTAACCTAAGCACCTAAATACCCTGACAAAAAAAAGAGTAAACAAAGCAGTGTGAAACTCCAGTCTACCATGACTTGGCTGCTTCTCAAAACTGAGGGCACATCTGACAACAGTGGAAGTAAAGCCAATCCACTGTTTAGGCACCTAACTATTTACTAGTCTAGAAAATAACATCTCTCTCTTTAATGGTCATTTTACATTGTACCCAAGTTCACTTTCTCTGGGAGCTCATAAAAAGTGAGGAAAAGTGATTAACCCCCTTTAACACTTCCCTTTATTCTCCACCCTCCCTAAATTGTTGTGCTGAAAGTTCAGCTCAAACTGACTTGTTATTATGGTGGTCCCTGTGATAAAAAAAAGGGCAGGAGATGCCACATTGTCTTGAAAGCTTGCAGGAAAAAACATCAAGAAATCCTCATGAAGACAACCTGATAGTTTAAAGCAATGACTTCACAAGAATTCATTACATTAGGATGGTGCTTTGTACGTCTGGGTAATACAGGACAAATACTGAACAAAACACAAAATGGCTGATAACGTACATAGTGTTAAAATGCATAGAAAGTCCGAGGATCTGGCAGGTAAAGAGGAACTTAGAGATGCAAAAACATTTAACTTTTATGGTAGGTATATCAGAGTGGGAGTAAATGAGAAAGTATCTCGTTTTAAATGATTCATATTTACAGAGTTTTGTTACAGAACCTATCATAAAGGAACAAAATGAACACAGCCCTCCATCAACATAGTAAAACAAGAATGAAGCACATAACCTATCAGTCAAACACTTGTCAATGCCAAAATTCCGAGTATTAATATTAACACTGTCACAGGTCAACATGGTTAACAACTTTCTGGCCTGCAAAACTAATTGCTCCTCTCACATTTCCTCCAAACATCATTGTGGATGTAAAAGTAAAAAATAAATAGTTATTTTTTTTCAAAACAGGATTTTAATTAATTTTTCTTTCTTCTATCTAAAAGTTTATAACTGTAAAAGTAGATATTTTACTTATTTCATTCTAATTTTAATTTTTTACTGAAACTTGGCCTGCCAGGGAAAAACAAAAACAACCCCCTGCCCCCGTTTTTTTTCTAGCTTACTATTGGCATTCTGTGACCGAAAAGTATAGAAACAGAATTCTGTTTTCCAATCACTAAGAAGCCTATTTCAATACTTGCTTTTAAGTATTATGAAGTAATTCAGGATACGATACCAAAATCTTAACTTAAGGCTGGGAACAAATCTCTTCAAGATAATAGTGATACATATTTACAGAGAACAATGGGTAACATGTGCAGCTACAGAATATTCATCATGGTCAAAATGCACTTGAGTGGTAAGCACAAACTTTTGTTTGTGACTATGTGAGTCATGTGTAAGTGATTATTCCTGTATGGTGATCACACATTGTTTGCATGCTGTTTCTGGAGCTAAGCTTAACTTGTGTTAAGGCTGCTTTGTAGCCTGCCTTTCTCTTGCAGGTCTGTGCCTGGTCACCCACTTGCCCTGAGCTGCTGTGGCAGTCTTTCCCCTGTATCCCAAGTGCTCCTTCCTCCTGGCCCTCCTTATCAATTCACCTTCCCCTTAGTCTGCACAATCTCTTCAACCCTCCCCTCTAGCTTTTAGTCTATTACTATGTACTTGGTAAATAACAAAGTAGAAAACAGCATTTACAAATTCAGCACACATTTCCACATACATAAAGCTTAACATCCATTGTGCAATACCAGCACCTCATCACGTGTGCCCCAATCAACTTTAATAGCACCATAAGCAGAAACAGCCAAAGGGGAGCTTGAGTTGGTCCCCATTAAAATTACACAGTTACTATGAGAAATGTGGTTGGGCAGTCACCTCCCGCATCAGACAGGACACATGTCTAGGGAACCCCCATCACCACTCTTCCCAGCTGGCTACCGGGGAACAGTTTTCCCTTGTCTTTCTCTCTCTCCTCCTGTTCTTTCCTAAGGTAACTTTGAAATCAATGTATGCTATCAGCTTCAGATTCCATCAGTGAAGCTTTGTAAGACTGTCTTGACTTCCTTCGTGCAACAGCATAAATCAATTTGAGGCTGCTACTCATAAAAATTGCATAGTACCTACTTCTCTGGAATACAGAACAAAATGTGAAGCTTCTTATCTCATTATAGTTAGTAACTCCTGCCCATAATATGAATAAACTGATGTTAGGAAAGCAATATTTGACAGAATGAAACACGTGATTTCCAGAAAAATAAAACTTACCAATTGCCCTAATCCAGGCTATAATATTGCTATAATATCTTAAAGGCTGTCCTTCTCCCAATGAAAAACAAAAACAAAAACCCAAAAAACCAAAATACCCAACTGTATAAAACTTAAACATGAGGCAACTGACTCTTAATAAGACATAAGCTGTTGTGAAACACAAAGAAGAAAAAGCCACTGATGTATAGCCTGTTATCTAATACGCTCTTTAAACATGCAAGCAAATACATTGGTCCAGGTGCTACTAATGAGGCTGGCAAGAGTTCTAGGAAAGCTAATTAAATATGACCAATGGGGAAGATAGAGGAGAAGCAGTCAACAGATAATTAAGAACTTTAAATAGCATCCATTCATTCTGATTAAAACACCAAAAATATATTGTAGTTTTTTGTTGTAGGAAGGCCTTTAATTTAGTCAAATTGCTTTTTCAATTGGAAGCTGAAGGAGATATGGATTTGAGGTCCAAGTAAAAGCTATCTTCTTCAGTAACCTATTAAGTTTCCAGTTACTGCTTAAACTGTACATTTATCCTTCAACAATACACATGAAAACTGGTCTTTTCTTCTATAATATTGTACCTTAGTCAAAACACTAAATCAAAATCAGGTTTCAAAAAATATTCAGGATAGATCCAAAATCATTTAGCTTACTTAAATCACAGAAACAGATGGAATTCCATATACTGCATGTATATATTATATACAAACAGTTTATTTTCTTATCTTGTCAATTATAAATACCTAGAGGCATTGTATTCTAACTAGGAAGCTCAATCCCACAAAACTGCATTGTATCTTGTGTTGCATATTTTACTAGCCTCTCTTTCCTTTACAATTACTTTTCCTTTATGCCAACTGTACTCACTAGGCTGAAAGTCATTTAAGAAGGTCAATTAAGATTTAAGGACCAGTGATATCAGAATAACTGCTGGTTATTCCCTCAGGCTATTCTTAAAAGCTCTAGCAAATTTTTCTCAATTGATTTGGACCTACCAATCTTCTTTGGTTATACTTAGCTTAGGAAAATCATTTTACATGCCAGATTTAGCACTTGCATAATCCCAGAACTATCATAAAAAAGTTACACTACAGGAAACATCAGGAAATGTAACAAAAACTATTACAAAATAAGGAACTGGCTTTTCCTTTTTGGGAACACTAAAACAGTTTCTGCATTTAATTTCTCAAAGATTGCTCATTTCTGTTAAATACAGTCCTCACTATCTTGTTTAACATGTCTAAATATCTGATGTTACATTCCCAATCTCTTTTAGACTTTCTAAACAGACATGTAAATCTGTTGTTACACTATGTAAAATGTATTTTTAGTGGGTCTAGTCAGATAAAAGTTATATAGTCTTCCTAAAAAAACACAAAGAAGTTATTACAAAATACACACTTCTTAATTAAATTCATTGTTTTTGCCAGATCTATAGTTACTTCTTCAACCCAATCATTTCTAAACATAGTATATCAGGGAAGGAAAGATATTTTAGCTACTTTAATAATTTTTAAAAAAATCCACATTTTGTTGTTGGGTTTTTAGTTGGGTTTTTGTTTGTTTGTTTGTTTGTTTGTTTGTTTTAAAAATAATTACGCATTGCAGAAAAGCCTGTTTTCTAAACTTGCCAGATTTGATGAGAGAACACCAAATCAGACTGTAAGTAACAGAAGGCAAATAAACTCTGCACAATGGCTGTTAAAGAACTGATATATACACTGAAACTCATGAAATTGCTAGTAATTTGTCAATTATTTGGCTTTTGTAAGTTGAGCCTTGGAATCTAGGAAGATAGAAAACAGGAAACATGATCAGATAATTACTGTCATTAAAATTAATATGGACCACTAGAATATAGCTTTCTATCTCTAGGATGCTATCTATCAATACAGATGCTTTTCTTTTTTTTAATTTATTTTATAATCTGACATTAGCAACCTAGTCAAAAAAGAAAACTTACTATACTGTATCTTCTTTTCTTTTTGTAGTATGCAAACCATTTTGTTACATTTCAAATTATATCAACAGTCTTCTTCACATTAAAAGCAGATATTGCTAAGCAAAACCCACTTATTTTGATTAACTGAAATACTTACACTTCTGTATTTGACAATATATTCCAAAATGGGGGCACCTCCATCATCTTGTTTAGTTATGCTAATTTTAAAACTCTTCCCACTTCCTGGTTGTCCATGAATTGAAGGGGGGCTTGGCTCGCCTAAACAAGGAAAAAACAGTAGCTATTAATAATTCAGCAATAAAATAAGCCTTAAATTACAGCTGGGAACTTGTCCACAATATTATTAATCAAAATCTTTAAAAGCAACATGATCCTTCCAAGCACTGCAGAACATCCTTAAGAAGTATGTTAAATATTTTGCTTAAAGTATGTTCTAACGTAGATTAATTATCTCACACGAGGAAACAAAATTATGTGCAGTATGAAAGAAGTATTTGTTTCTTTGAGACCTTCCAAGTTTTGACACTTTCAGATGCAATTTACTTCAGAAATTATTTAGCCATCAATTCAGCAAGGCTGGTAAGCTGCTACTCACACTGAAGTTTAAGAGTAACACTATCTTACAGGAAAGCATCCTTAACATTAAGCATGAGCTTTAGTCCCATGTCAAGATCTCAATTGTAATACAGACATTAGGTACATTAATGCTTCAATAAATGTGCCAAGGAAAATTAGATACTTTTAGAGTAGTCTATATTAAGAAGAAATGTAAAGAATAACATTTCCAAAAGCAAAAACAATTTTCTCTGTAATGAAAGGACACAAATGATCTTAAACATACAATTCAAGCATTAATAGCCAGTTTAAGCCACTTTGCTAATTGAAATTAAGACTAATTATCATTTCTATACACAATGCCTATTATAGTTTTAAATCAGATCCTAAATGAACATGTGTTGCCATTCTGAAGTGTCTTACCTTCAAAATATGTGTAAATTTGCATTCAACTAGAGAGATACAGTTCTTTAGACATATTTGTAATATTTGTTTTTATCCCTTATCAAAGTAAAGACAAATTGACTTTGATCTCAACATAGAATTTGCCTAGCTTTCTGTCAGGTAATATATATATAATTTCTATCAGTTTCTATCACTTTTCTATCAGGTATAATGTTCCATATGAATAATAGCAAATTATTTTATCTGTTGTCCAATATATTTAGAATATGCATATACTTTAATCAAAAAGAAATTTGAAAGCTGCCAAGTTACTGGTTTTGGACAGAAGAAATGTATCAATAAGAACATAATATAGTAACACAGAAATATTTTGTGTTCTTTGTAGTTGTGTGACTTTTATTTTCATTCCATTAGGGCCAGTATTGATAACTATATTGAGTAATGCTCTACTCAGACAACAGTTCAGTTGCAACAGATTTATGAGAGATTAGTCTAGTAATAATTGCTGATGTATTTTGGTATATCTGTTTAAGTACTATACAGTGCCATCTAGTAGTTATTTTATTTCTCCCTTTGTGTTTAGTTTGTTTATTATTTTTCTATTGAAAAGTAATTTGAGAAAAATATCTGTCATGAGCCCTTAATATTTAAATCAGAATTTCTTGCCTATAGAGGTTACTACAAATATAGAATTGGCTTTGTAGCATTTATCATTTGCATGTAATTGTAGTTAAAAACATTTATTCTCATGATTTTTCCATCACTTAAGATTTCTGTCTGAGGCTTAATAATTGCAAAACTTGTGGCAGCATAGTTTGCTAAAGAAATGTCTCTAGAAAGGTCCAGTTAATTTCTCACAGATGTCTCTAATACTCTGCGTATAAGTGAGAAAAAGTCCTTAATCTCTTTCATTGTTTGTGCTCTTGAATATAAAGCAAAGATTTGTCTAAGTCTCAAAAGTATAGATAATGGGATAAATTCTCCAATTTAAGTTCATTCATACTACTTGGTGGAGGGGAATAAGAGGAACAAAACATGATTTCTGATAAACAATGTAAAGACTGATGTTATACACTGGGAAGTAGTGTATAAATATAAAACATATTATCCACAGTGAATCATACTTTAAATTATTAGCTGATCTGGAGATAACATATTCTAATAATCATTTACATTTTAATTTAATAGCACAAGTATTACTCACGGACAGGTAAGGTCTGAAAGATCTCAATTTTGCTATACTCTCCTTGCCCTTTTCCATTTACAGCAGCTACTTTGATTTCATATGTTGTATTTGGTTCCAAATTGCTGAGAACAACCATTGCTAAAGGAAAGGAAAGAAAAAATATGGGAACAAAATTTGATGAAGCAATACATTTAAAAAAAAAAGTCAGGCAATTTCATAATGTGTTTGCTTCACTTGCAACTTACGGGTCCCATTTTCTAATAGTTGAGTGGTTCCAAACTTAGCTTTCTTGCTGAGTGCTAATAGCCCCCTTTTTTTCTCCATCTGCATAAAATCATTGTTGTGACTGAGCAAGTTATGCTTCTGAAAGAATTTAATGTCAGTGTTACAGAAGCCATAGGCAACAATTGAGGACCTTGATGGCAATTGATATTTTATGTTTGGATTGTGACAACAGGAGACATGAATCTGGAAAAAAAATATGGAAGTTTCCTTTCTCTTAGCTGGCAGTGGGCATCTGATACATGTTCAAGCCACCTTCATACAGTTCATAACTTCCATTTTTCCCTCATGGAGAGCAGTATCAACCATCCTTGGTCTACACATCTAGATGCAGCTACGTGCACATTAATGGTGAATTACTGGTGCTATGATCTGCCAGTTCAACAATGTATTCAAGACCTAAAATGACAGATGGCTATGATGATCAAAGGAAGAGTTCTTAGTTATCCTAAGGACCTGAAAGTGAATTAGGCATGTTTGCACATATTTAAGAGGAGGTGTATGGAAATGCATATTAAGTAATAACAACAACAAAAAAAATTGATTTGGGAAGCAAATGGGTGTGAACTTAGGACATGCTTTCAGAAATCAAGACTGAATCTCTTGCAGCAATCTTTCACACAGCCTAAACCTAAACCTATCTCTATGATTCTACCTGGAGATGCCATCAGAAGCACAAAACAGGTAAAAGAGTTTGCCAAAAAGAATATTTTACAGCACTAAGAATATTGTTGTTGTAATGTACGGCAACAAATCTAGATACAAAATCCAGGAAAAGAATGTTGGATTCCAGGATCCTTTATGGGAATGCAGTATTATATATTACCATAGTACTGTATATTATGAATATCAATGTTGAATACACACTTGGAAACTTCGATCCACACAGAGCTCTTGGACCATTACCCCGCCTTTACAAGAAAGCTTCCTTTTATTGTCTCTATAGCAATTGCCTGCTCGCTGTTTGCAAGCTCTGTGCTGAGCTCTCCAGATGTCAGATTTGTACTGGGGAATGACATAAACTGGATGAACTTTACTTCAAGCACATCAGTATTTGTCTTGCCCAGAGAAACAGGGGCTGTATTATCTTACAAGTGGATATAGAATTGTAATGTCTTGAGAAGCAGCCAGTAGTCTCTTTCTCCGTCTCTAGGGAGTCTAGTTTTTTCATTATAGAGGAGTGTTTTAATAGCTGCTTTAGGCTTGCTTTTCAAGTTATGTATTACTGAAAGTATAATTATTTGTCAGTACTCTTTGTTATTCTTTGGAGCCCAGATTTATTAGAATTTCTATTCCTTTAGTTTCTGCAGCAGACAGAGGTCCCATTACATGTGGAGCTAAAGGGATTTAATGAATTTTAGAAAAACAGTAACTTTTACATTTCACACTCTATTATGAGTACTTTGCATGAATTTGCAATTGAAACATGGTAACTGTTTTCTTGTAAACAAAACAGTAGAATCGTGTGTCTTCCAGCATATTTTAGCTTTATCGTTTTCATGAGATTTACAAATACCAAACTATAACATATAACCATGTCAGGAAAAAATAAAGTACCATCATGAGAATAAGAACAGAATTTGGAGAAGAGAAGGATTATGATAAATAACATTCAGTTATGGTAAGATGAAATTTAAAATCTAAACCAAGCAGTAGCAGTGTTTGACTTGCCTTTCAGCCATGATTACTCTCCAAGGCTGAATAATTTCACCAAAAATAAACCTTAGGGTATACTAAAAGTTAGTGTTACTGTAAATGTTTTTAAAATTTAAACAACATAAAAGCACGACTAGGAGTCTACACTTTATAAAACACGAATGTGTTAACTACATAAAACCTCAGGATCTGATTCTATAAACACTTGAGTGACTCCTGAGACCTAACTAAATGAATAAAATTACTAATATATGCAGTATTTAAAGAATCAGTATCTACTTTAGAGTCCCCTGCAGAGCACTATATGTGTAGATACAATGACTCTTACAAATACATTTATGGAATTAACCCAACTAAAATCTGATCACATAATATGTCCTCAAAAACTGGAACCACTTGGTATCAGTGGTGGTATGATGTGGATATATTTTATACACAAGAGAAAAATTATAACTATGTCTTCCTGGAAAACAAAGAGAAGAACCATTCTTGATCAGAATACTTTAAATACTGCAGTTGTAAAAGAATATCTAGAATAATTAAGTAAGATTAAGGAACTGTCCCACAGTATGCCACAAAAGTGCAGGGCTTAAGAATAATCTAAGAGTAGTGAAACTTTCACTGCTTGCTAAGTGTTTTACATTTTTGAAATATGTTGAAGATGAAAGAAAATACTTAATAAACTAATTAATTTTTTTAAGGTACATATCTGTTATTTAAGTATAAAACCAGCTCATTCATCTTTCTGTATACAAACGAAACTCTTCTTACAGGCATCGTGGTTTAACCCCAGACGGCAACTAAGCACCACCCAGCCACTTGCTCACTCCCCCTGGTTTGGGATGGTGGAGAGAATCAGAAGGGTCAAAGTGAGAAACTTGTGGGTTGAGATAAAGACAGTTTAATAGGTAAAGCAAAAGCCACGGACACAAGCAAAACAAACCAAGGAATTCATTCACTACTTCCCATCAGCAGGCAGGTGTTCAGCTATATCCAGGAAAGCAGGGCTCCATCACATGTAATGGTTACTTGGGAAGACAATTGCCATCACTCCAAACATCCCCACATTCCCTCTTCCCCCAGCTTTATATGCTGAGCATGACAGTGTATGGTCTGGAATATCCCTTTGGTCAGTTGGGGTGAGCTGTCCCAGCTGTGTCCTGTGCCAACTTCTTGTGCCCCTCCAGCTTTCTCGCTGGCTGGGCATGAGAAGCTGAAAAATCCTTGACTCTAGTCTAAACACTACTGAGCAACAACTGAAAACATCAGTGTTATCAACATTCTTCACATACTGAACTCAAAACATAGCACTGTACCAGCTACTAGGAAGACAGTTAACTATCCCAGCTGAAACCAGGACAGGTAGTGAATCCTACTGCCAGTGAAATCATGGGCATAAATTTCATTAATATATATGGAGACAATATCGAGGCTTAAGTCATTCCCTAAAATGTACACACAGAAACAAACACAACCATTTTAAAAATCAGGGAGAAAGGCTCTGTCAGGAATTTCCACCATTCTTTGCACTACAATGTATAATTATTGCATTATTTTTGAATAAAACTTGTAGTGCCTTAAATAACTGTGAATATAAACAATTACCTGTGAATAAAGATATATAGTGTGATAGATCAGGTATAATTAATATAATATAATATTCACTAACATGAATAATTGCCTTATGAAATATTTTTCAGTAGTTGATATGAAAAATGCACTTTGAAAAAATTGCTTTAATATTTTGTGTACGGCCCCCAAACCACAATTACCCTGTTAATCTACTTTTCTTCATATATTTAATTTTTATTTTTATTGGGTAGGATTCTGAGATGCCAGTATACAAATGGAACTTGAAGTAGCATCCCCACCCTAGAGTCCTTCAGAGGATTCTCTCTGATACCTATTTTTATTGAAATAAAACTAATAAAAAAAGATTAAGTAATGTATGGGACAATTATACTCACAAAATGTACAGTGCTATAAATTAATGAAAATAGAGCAAGCAAATGTGTAATCCAAAGCCCTTAGAAAAGAGCAAATTTGGGGATTGACAACATCCTTTGTAATGTATTGAATAGTCGTGACTCCGGAAGATGGGTTTTGTCATTTAACATACTTAGGATGTAACAATAAATAGGTTTTCTTTAGAAGTTCGTTTTCTAGTTTATTTATTTAAAAAGCATGCTTAATTCAACTTGTAGTTAATCTAAATCACAGCATAGCAAACAGTTTAGGAAAAAAAATATCCTAGAAGAAACATTCCTGGAACAAAAGCAATTTACTGAGATGGATCATTGTATCAGTGAACACATAAGGTATCACTATTAAGTCCAACTTATTCTTCTTTTCCATATAGAAACCTTCTAAGAGTATAAAATGAGAATTTATAAGAGTGTGTAATGGATATACTGACTACCCATAAAATAATACTTTTTTGTCCTAACTTTCCTGATTTTTCATATCAGCACTAAAACTGATGTAGACAAATTTTCCTAATTTTCTTTTCTCTTGAATTCCTTTGATTTTGTTGTATTATTATAAAACCCAACACTTTGCTCCACAAGTCAGCTTCCCTTTCTTCAGGTTTGACACAATACTGCTTTTATTCAATTGTTTCTGTATTGTTCTTTTATAAATGTCTTATGTTGCTATTTTGATTACATTCTATTTAAATGTAACATACACAAACACATTAGGTGTTGGTTTAGTTTTTAGTAAGAAGTATATTACAAAATTGTATTTTTTGCAGCAGAGAACAAAGCCAACGTTTTTTATCATGCTAATAAGATGTGCTTCTTTCCCTCAACTGTAATAACACACATTAAAATACACAGATACTCAAAGCTTTACTGAGTATTGGGATTATATCTTTTTTTGGAAAAAAAAAAAAAAAATCCAAAAAACCAAACAACAAAACCACAAAAAACCCCACCAAACAAAACCCCTCCTTTTCTTATCCCTTTTTCCAAGTTTTAGTTTTAAAATTTCCTATACTACCTTTATGATAACCACAGCCAACTGCTTAATACCAAATCTTTGAAAATGCAGTTAACTTCCATTAAAAGTAATTGTATATTTTAAAGTGAAGGAAAATGGAGGGGAAAGAATAGGAAAGGGAGGAGAGAGAAGGGAACAGAAGAGGAAAAGGAGAGGAGAAAGAAAGAATGGACAATTAAAAACTTCCTAGGTAGCACTATATTTAAAGTTTGGGAAACAGAGTGCTTGAAACAGTTGATACTGCCTGTAAGAAGATCTTGTTAAGCTAAACAAAGGCATACTTAACCAATTCTTTACACAATTCAATAGGCTAAAATGGAAATACATATTGAGCTTTAAAACCACACAATTTAAATGCATTTCAAAACCAAATGCTCTTTGAATAACCTAACCTTTAAAAATATCAGGTCTCCTCAGAGTACTTATTAGACCTTCATTTTGCTTATTAAATAAATAACTATTTTAGAACCAGCTTCTAAGAAATACTATTTTCAGATTTTTTTTGTGCATAGGATTGTGGATGTTCTGAAGCATTGAAATTTATTTGATGATAAATTAAACAACATTTATTGATGGCTAATCTTTTGCTATCCTAAAATTTAGAAGCATTAATTTAAGTCAATCAAAATTATGGAAATGAATCTCCTGGAGACTGGTGAAGTTTGGCTCAGTCCTTAGAAGAACTGATCACACTCTTGTAGTTAAAACTCACAAGCCCAAATCCCAGTTCTGTAATTCAACTGAAGGAAAAATAGCTGCAGCATCAGAGACTGCAGAGTCTCCTCTGGCTAACCCTATTCATCGACATTCACCCATGCAGGTGCCAAGAAGATGCCCAATAGAAACCTCGATTAGATCAAAGATAACTGTAGCCCTTTGGGGCAAGGGTGAAAGGGTCTTTCTGGTCAGGCTGAAAGGCTTGCATAGGAACAGATGCATGCAGCAGGCCAACACATCCAGCCAAGGCTGCATAGCTCAATGCCACCAGAATGGCAGACTGCCTACTTGGGCTATATTTAGAGCCCGCAGATTGAGAGAAGTTTATTGTCCCAATCCAGTTAGTGCTGGTAGGGACAAACCTGGGATTGTGTGTCCAGGCACAAAAAGAAACCCGATAGGGTCCAGCAGAGAGCTACCAAGAGGACCCTAGGGCACATGAACAATACACAGATGCCGAGGCTAATTTAGTCTGATGAAGAGAATGCCAAGGGGTGATTGAACAGTCACCTACCATCCCTGTGCAGTGAAGATAGAAACAATGGTGTGAGACTCTTCTCAACAGTGGCAAATAGCATAGCATGGGCAACAGTCACAAGCTGCAACTGAAGCATGTTCAGATCAGATATTAGAAAAACTTATACACTGGGAGAGAAATGAAGCACTGAAACAGGTTATGCCAAGAGAAGAGGGTGAGGAATCTCCATCCTTGGGGGTTGAGACTGAGTTAGACAAAGCCATGCCTGACCTGATCTAGGACTGGCACCAGTCCTGCTTCAAGCTGGAGGCTGAACTAGATAAACTCTAGATGTTTCTTCCAACCAATCTTTCTAAGATTCTACAAATTAAAGGGAATACTACCTTGGTTCTTGCAACCCCATTTTCTCCTCTGCTATAAAACTATTGTGCACTTCTTAATGCAAGGATCTTAAAGTCTACTGCTTGAAGAAACAGCCAGCCACTTGAAAAGGGCTACACGTAAAACTTTTTATGAAACAATAAAACAACACAGTAAAATCAATGGGGATTTGGACTGCTACCAGATATTCCCCCAATTGCGCAAAAAGAAGGTGTTGTTCAAAATGCTTTCTAACATATGACTAATGTTCTCAGCATAGCACCATGAGGGTTCATTGCTAAATTTTTGTGTGACTACAATTGCTCCAATTTTAATAGTACAAATTACACTGCTAAATACAAAATCTGATGAAGTTAAACCTTTCCATAAATAAAATTTATTTTCTGTAGACATTAATTTTAAAATTCTCCTATAATAAAAATTTCTATGCCACTGAATACACCTAAAATTCTGTTGGCAATATGAACACATAGAGGCAATAGAATTAAGACTTCTAAAGGAGTAATACATTACCGAGTGAATATACAATACTATAATAAGTAGTAAAGGAATAACTGTGTTAATCTCATTGCAGAAGGGCAAAATAAGTTTCATCTATCCCTTTTTTTTTTTTTTGTCTTTTTAAACACCCATCAAGGCTGAAAACAATGCTTACTGGGAGACAACCCAGAAAATAAAATGGGGTCTTCTAAGGGGAACAGAGATTCCTTTTATTAGGAGACTACAAAGAACATGCTGGTTGTTAGATTTTAGCTACTGCCACTATGTATTCCCTGTCTTATACCAAGGTCTGGAATTCACCCTGGATTACTGAAGGTGGGAGTATATTTTGAGGGGGGAGGCTGGGGGTTAGCTGTGAGTGCATACTTTCCTTTCTTCTATGCTTGCTACAGTTACACCACTTTCTCTCATTCTTCAACTGTATAAATCAAACTGTATCCTATCTCAGTCTCTCTCATATATCCCAGAATCTAGAATCAATTACACTGCCTTGTAGGGCAGCAAGCATTACTTGTATTTCAGTTTTTCCTGCCCATTTTTCTGCTGTTCCTACAATGGAGATCCTGTTGTGAGCTAATGTCCCGTTTGAAATTTGCAACACAAAGCTGGAGTTGAAAAGGGTTTCCTACATACAAAACTCCATCTGTGAGTTCTTTGTTACTGAGAGATCTTGAAAAAAAGGTGAGGTAAGCCTCACTTGAGTTCATAGAAGATGAACCTTGTATCTTCTAAGCATGAAGTCCACAGTAGTTTCCATGGTGCATCTGGAATATGTTAGGTCGAATGGGTATACGCTGGCTAATGGTGTAGCAAGTCCCCATAGTTGTAAGGACCTTATGACTGTTTGAGAAAGGCATGTATGGGAGACATTCTTGCAATACATCGACATTTGGGTCTGTGAGCCCTCCCATTTGAGTCAAGGCTGACTCCACACTTCTGCATCACCATAGTCACTGGCAAATGGAGCTTGCCAATCTGAGGGCAGAACTGTGCCCAGGTCCACAGCTTTAGCTGGAGCTGGTTTCTGTTTGACAGACTTCACAAAGTGAGCTCAGATCTTTTTTCAAAAGGCTAAGCAGGCAGGTTTCTTTCAGTGTCATACAACTGCCGTTTGAAGCTGGTAAGACTCAGCAAGCTCCTGCTGACTACTTTTATAGAGCAGGGTATAACTCAGATCTAAACTAACAACTTATCCTAAACTAATAACTGATTACTGGTCCAAATATCTTCTCTTTTATCACAAAAAAAAAAAAAAAGGCAAAAAGCCCTCAGAGCATGTGCCTTCATAGTCTAAGAAAATAATGAGAGCAGTTCACTTTTAACAACTGCACCTTCTTCCTATTGTCAGCCAAGTTCTGCAGAGCTACAATGATCTTTTTGTTCCTTTGAGACTTTGCAACAGATTTAAGATGTTTCATGTAATTCACTAATTTTCTTACCTATCATGCAATTCACTAGTTTTCTTATGGTGTTACAACACCACACTGTAAGAGATACAAATAAGAGATGGCCTTTCTTAAGCAGATGGACCCAAATACCTACGAAAATTAATTACTTTTTACTCATTACTACAAATATATCAGTATTCCTACAAAGCTCCAAGACAGATGTCAAGAATTCAGGAATTCTTAATGCTAAGCCAAAGAAATATCTGTGGAGCACAAAAGAATGAAAATTTCTAATACTGTGCTCAGAGAAGTAGAGATTTTTTTTTTACAGGAAAATTAATATAAGTTAGCAAGCCTTGCATATCAGTTGAGACCGCTATTTAAAATTCCAACACTTTTCAATTTTATTATAATTCTGCATACTAATAGTAATAAACAGAACAACATATATACAATCTACATCTCTTTTCTCAGTTTTACCTATGTACAGAGAATTAGGTACTATAACCTACCACTGAATTCATTATTAGAAATTAAATGCATGATTTTCTCTTTTCTAAATTATGTATTTTACTTGCTCAATTTTATGTTCCAAATAAGCCACTTAGACTGAATGCCAACAAAAGTAGTCTCCTATGCAATTCTCTTGAATTGTATATTATCACTGACCAGATTTTTTAAACTGGAAGCTCTCATTAATACTAATTGTCCCATGACCAAGGTATATTGCTGCAGTCTTGGAGCTTCGTAGGAAACAAGTTATGACACAGGACTTCTTCTTTCATTCCTCTAACCCATGCAATTTTCAACTCTGGAGCATGTAAAGTGTGAGAAAAAGAGGCTCTACTTGCTCTGTTACCAAATGCAGGAGCTGGCAAAAACCTAACCACCACCATTTGAGGTAAGAACAAACCAGCTCCTGGTGACTGCTATCACCAAAGAGGCTATCCTCACAGTGACAAGCAAAGGGATAAAAACATGATCCCAAATGTGTCTTTTATGACATTCACTACCGTGAAAAAGCAAAGACCTCAATGTTAACATGAATGATAATTTCAACAACTGTTCTTTTGCTTCTTACAGGCAAAGTTAATTTTCATTCATAACTTTTTCTTCCTCATCCCCATCCTACTCCTGCATACTATACTTTATTTCTTGCCAAAGGAGAAATGAAAGAGTAGAGGAAAAAAAGTGATAAAAAGGAGATTCATTTAATGGTATCATGAAATGTAATACAGATAGGGCTATGCTATCTCTCCATTGCTCATTGTTGTATGTAGCAGATGGAAAACTCCATTGATAACAACTCTGTCATTCAATAGCCTTGAAAATACTTAAAGAATACTCTGTCCTCCAGGAACATTTTTCTGTTTTGTATTACAAAATGCAGCAGAAGTTTATATACACATAAATATTTCATAAAGGTACTTTACCTTTTTGTAAGCAAATTGGCAATGTAAAATAAATGCAGTTGAATACAATACAGATTTGACAGGCAAAATTTGCAGTTGCACCATGCATCTCATTTATCAGTTACTCTTATCCAATATTGCATTGCATCACTCTTTACTTAACAAGATTTACACTTACAAGCCAGATCAGCAAGACCTTTACATCAGATCAGCATGTTCGCTGCAAATTTACTTAAGAGTGTGCCATCATAAAAAGCCTGAAAAAGTCTAAATAGGGAGTAGCCAGGAGTTATCACAACAGAGGAATACCATGTGAAATATATTTGGAATAACTAATTCTCCATTTAATTGCTTATTAAAATATTTACTACATACTTCTTGCAATCAAAGTATCTTTCATTTGTTCTTACAGATTTTTCAAGTCTGTGTCTTTAAGAAAAACCCAACATTTGAACATAAAACATGTTTTGCAATAAGCTTTGACTGTTTGACTAAATGCTATTGCAAACACAGAATTACAAGCTATTGAAGAGAAGAGTAACCTCAGATATTGGCAGTGGTTATATCTGCATAACACTCAGTTGCTTTTACTTAAGAACTCATGCTGTGAAGTAAATTGTCTGGGTTTTCTTCACTTCTCATGACATTTTATTCACCTTTGAAAGTGAGAAGTACATTTCATTCTCCTGATGTTTTAGGTCTGTGTAAAAACCTGAAATATTTAAACCTAGCTTTCCCTTTACACTTCTCCTCACTTTCCAGTGTCTCTAATCCATCCATGTAATTTAGTTTAAGATATTTATTTACAGTCCAATCTTTCCATCCACATGAGACTTTTACAGCAAAGATTAAGTTGGATGGAGGCCAAGAATGGTATAGAGACAGAATTAGAGGGCTGAATAACTTTCTCATGTGCAGGTATACACAGAAATTAATTTAGATAAAAAGTGGTCCTTTTCCTACCATTTAATAGTAATCTATATTGGTTGTAAATTGCATCCATTCTTTCACTGTTTTTTTTAATTGCATGACCTTGCAAATTGTATCATGCGATTTTATCTCAAGAATTCAGATTTATTACAATTACAGACTTTTTATTCCTGTTATTTGTATTGCATCTTACATCACCATAGCTTAATAACATATATATATATATATATGCAACTCCCACATTCTTGTAATTTCAAAGTGGTTTTAAGTTGAGAAAACTATTTTTGAAATAGCTAAATATCTAGTTTCTTTTGAAAAAGGAGTTCCATGAGTTTAGGCTTAGCAATAGTATCGTAAGTATATTACCAGATATCAGGAATGATCTACAAATTTTTTTTTACAATATTATCAATTATTGCCTATTGACAACAGACCATTTCTTAAATTAAACCACTAATTTAAGCCAATTTGACAATGTGACAATCCATGTGACATTTTAAGATTCTCCATATTGTGCAACAATTGCTGTGTTACAAGTTGGGTATAAAGTAACAACAAATTTCTTGAGTTTGGTTTTAAAGGTCTTCTTCATCCACGTTTTCACTGGTCTTAAACTGCCTGCCTAACAGTCTGCTAAATGGAGAATCAGATTCTAAAGCTGAATTCACAACCAAGAAATGTTTTCTGAATGACTTGTGGCATCATTTAACATGTACGAAAATCTCCGACGCTTCCGGTACTTCTAAATTTCTGGAGTACATGCATGATATTCCAGAAAAGCAGAAACACTCCTCAGGAATAGCAAGTATAATTTCAGAACTGAACGTGATCATAATTCAAGTCATAGGGAGCCAAATCTAGCAGATAGGTCAAGGAATTCAATGTCTGAAATACTTACTAAAAATGTATTTTCCCACTGAAACAGGTTAATGAATGTATTTTTCCTTCTGCTTTAGCAGCTTGCACTAGACATTAATGAATTCTGCCTTGAAGATTTTCAACTATAAAAATAATTTTGAATGCTGACCTGGTCTACCAAAATATTTGCAATTTATTTCTGTTTGATCTACAAATTATACAGATATACTCTACTTAATCATTAAACTTATTAAGAAAATTATTGAATTATATGGGGTTCATATATCTCAGGAATGCATTTGAAAGTCTTCCCAGCTTAATGGTGAAGTATTGTTACACTGGGAAAGTGTTTTAGTAATCAATGGGGTACATACTTTCATGCTTCAGTACAAAAGAAACAGGAAGTACAAAACCTACAACCTAAGATGTGGTACATCAGAATTCTAACTGATCTGCCTATTAGATTTCCTCCCCATGACAATAACAAGACACAGTAATTGCTATATTTTACCATAAGAAAGAATATCTTTTTGCATAATGGTGTTTCTGAAATCTCGGTGGAAAACCATGCACTATAAACTTCTAAAGTCTTCTGAAAGAATGTCTGTTCATGTGATGTCTATCAAAAAGTCTTGCTTAAAGACAGAAAATTAAGTTCAGTAGTTTTACCCAAAAACCTGAACTGCACAGACACAAAAAAATCATCATTTCATTGCTTGGAACATCATATATATTATAAAAAGTAAAAGAGAAAATGGAATGACCTTATTTTAAATTTACTGAATATTTTTGACTAGAAGGATTATAATAAGATTTGCCTACATACATGCATGCTTTCTCACTGGTATAGCCAATTCAAGAGTAAAAAATGTAACACAGAGATAGACGACTTCAAGTTTTAATTACCGCATGAACACTGGTATGTACATAAGTTCCTCTAACTTTAAGGATACATGTAGTAAAAAGAGCATCAGTACCAAGCATAACAAACAGCACAGCAGTTTAAAAACTGATCTTGGGTAACAGAAAATCCTTTCTCTACTATAATGTGCCCAAAAAAAAGTTAAATACATGTGAAAAAATAGTACGGACAGTCCCTTGTTTAAAAAATCCCTGATTTCACAAACAAACCAATGTGGAATTTCCATTCATAGAAAGGTCAGGACAAAGCCCTAACATAACTTTGAAGCTGGCCCTGCTGCGACCTGGGGGGTTTGAAGACGATGATCACAAGGTCCCTTACTTTCTAAATTATTCTATGATTTCATGAAGTACATGAAATTTAATGCACTTAGATTAAGAAAAAAAAAAAAACAAACAAAAAAAACCTGAACCTGCAGAGATTTGAATGTGAAATTACAAAGAATTACTTATTTCAAATTTGATCTCCAACTTGTCAAGAACCAGAGAGAAAACAAAAAGTTATATTGAAAGCAAATACTAGCAGTAGTGCTTGAAGTTTGAGAACTCCTTAATAGCTAAAACCAAAATAATAAATTTATTGGTCTTCAATTTGCATAAGATTAAGATGATCTACAAACTTTCTTAGTATTGTTTTTTTAAGAAAAATGCCTTTGATTCTTTCTATATGTTATGCTTATTTTTCAGATATGTAACATAGTACCACTTGTAGTCCACCTGTCAATGGATTTCCTTTTCTTGTACAAAGATTTCAACATTTCTTAGGTTGTAATATTTTTCATCCCTTCATTTTGCATTATAATGGAAAGTTGTAAACCCACTTATATTTAAAGAAATATTTAACTGATTTTTGTACATAGCCTGATTAGGCTACCACAAGACTTTGAAAATTATTGTCTCCTTCAATAAAATATTCAATAAAAAAGTATAAGCATATGTTGATAAAGCATCTCTGGTGTGTTTTGATATTACTGCATGAAATATATTTACAAGCAATACATTCATTATAGCATCATATTATATTTGGCACATTATTTCATAAAGCTTCTGTTTTCTGCCATCCAATCTCCAATGTCAAAAGACAAAACATCCTTGACCATTAAAATTCAAAGCACAAATAGATTCAAAAAACCAGCTTTTATAACATGTTCATTTTCTATATTTTTTCTTCTACCCCATGCTTTTGGAAATGTATGTATAACTTTAGCTTATATAATTTTTCCACTGTAGAAAATATTTTATGTTAGTATCCTACAAATGCTGAATTATAAGTTCAGGAATAATTTGGTTAAAAGACTTGAAACTGAATTGAATATCTCCTGAAAAAAATCCAAGACCTAGAGACACTAGTAAAGACCAGATGTCTTCTGTTGTTTGTTTGTTTGTTTTTCAGAAAATATACAACACAAGACATTTTTGCTTTTTAAGATCCAAAGTTAAGAAAAATGTAAGGTTGTCATGTTGAGTAGCTACCTGAACTTAGTGCATTAAAACCAATGTCAGAATAGGCATTGTTTGAGTAAGTTACTTTTAGGGCATTGCTACAGATTAACATCCTCAGATTCACCATTCTCTAACATGACTACACTCAATTTTATATTAATATACCAGTAGGCAAAAGCTTTAAGGAAAAAAAAAACTTATGTAAAAATTCAAATTTATACAAAATAGATTCTGTATTTTCTTCTACCATTATTTTATGAAGTTTATACTTTTAAAGAAAAACATGAATGATTGAAAAGTACTTTTTCCTTCTAAACTACAATTTTCTCCACCTTTATTATTTTTAAGTTTTTAATAATAATCTGTTTCGCAAGGTGTAATTGTAAAGAAGTTTCACCTTTACCATCTGTAAGCCCAGTTATGTGCATTTCTCCAAAGTCATTTGATGCTACAGTTTGTTACCAACATAAGAAATTCTAAATTAGCTAGGCATTACTACTTTAGCAGCTTCCTTAAAAACTGAGAAAATCCAGAACCTAGAGAATGTTGCTAAACTGAAGAAATGAGTAGACTTTCCTTTACCTGTTCTTTAGGAAGTCTTTGCTATTGATAAAGGTTTTATATAAAATAATAATAATAATAGACGTTAAAAAAATCTAAAAATACAAGAATTTCAAATTCTACCAAATCTTTCCTAAAAAATAATAAAAGGCAATAGCTGAAAATATAAAAAAAAAAAGAAATTTGATCTTAAATCTGAGAATTTCCAAACACTAGAACAATCACAAATATTAAATACACTATATGTATGAGATGAATATCATATCACAAGGCTCTTGATCTAATGAAAAGACATAAAGAAAACATTGTGAATACCTCTTAATAGAAGAGCGCATTTTTTCCCTTTCATGATAGAAACTGATAGGGGAGTAATAATACTGCAGTTCAGAGGAACCAAGGGTGGGGAGAGGAGAGAGACTATTAGCTACATAAATCACCAAACATATACCTCTTCTCTAAAATGACAGTGCCAACCATCCACATATCCCATAGGTGAATTTACACAGTAATCTTAACATGAGACTAGTTTTTTTACTGTATTCTTCATGTTGCTCTATCAGCAGCAAACTGAGTGGCACTAGAAATGCAGAGACTGGTTTTCCTTGGTATTACATTCTTATATAAATATTTAATACTTTGGAAAGAAAGCTCTATTCACATGTTTCTCTGTTTATCTATCTACCTATCTGTAAATGTGAAGAAGGAATTAAAAATTGCTAGAGTTTTAGTGGCAATACTCATGCTGAATTAAGACTGCGGAATAACGTTTTTTTGTACTCTTATTGAAGACATCCAAAAGTTTTCAGAAAGCATATCTCCACAGTGGTTTAGGTTTGTGTACAAGCTAAGTCCCTTTCATTACAAATGCATTATTTGCTGCCTGTGAACCAGAATTACTGGTGTTTATAATGGTATTAAGACAAAACAAGACCTTGATGTACCAGTGGTGCTTTCTAAGGGACTGAAGGGACCTGAAGAACTGAATCCCACAGTCTCTGAGTCCATCCTGTTTCTTCCTTGGAAAACTCAATACTGCCTGAAAGGGAAAAGTAACGCAGGCTTTTTGTTATGAAGTCTTTGCTGATTACTCAGAAACTGATCAGTGAATGTCCTTTTTTTAAAAATAAAATAGCACAGAATATTGTGGTAAGACAATTTTTCCCAGTGCGGGTATCTTACACCTTCTCACTGGTTTCTTTGTGTCTACCAAGGAAAGCATGGCAAATGCTCTTCACTGGTTGTTACCCCTTGTTGATGGTGGATGAGCAATATCCCATACTCCGGAATTTACCAGCTGTCTGGCTGAAAGGATGCAAACTCTCCTTGGAGAATGAATCTTGCCAATGTTATCCACAGTTCTGTTACTTCAAGATTAGTGGGCTTCTTTGCACTACTGACAGGGTCATAAATGTCCGGACCCTGAGAGCACTGTTAGCCCTGCCTGTCCCTGGCCACCCACCTCCCCTCGGGGCTCTGGCCCATGGGGACCCCCACTGCACTGTGACTGTAAATTGAATCTATACAGAGAATTGCAGCTAGTCTGCAATAAAACATTTTTCATATTTAGAAGAGCACCTAACAAGTGCAGAAAAATCTGGCTACCTTTTGCTCACTGATCTCTTGGTGAACTATGATAGTGTTGATTATGACTTTTAAATGCCTAAATAGTCTGCAGTTAGTGTATCAGAATGATTGCTTCACTTTCTGTGCTCTCCTTCAATAGCTGTAGTCAGCACAGACTTTCAGATGAAATCTTCATTATAAAAGACAAAGGGTAGGGAATAGGGTAACTGATGTTCTTGGCTACAGCTCCAAGACTCTGGGTTTTCTTCCTTAATTTGATCTGAAAACAGCTCAAACTAGTACAGTTGGAGACAAAAGCCACCTTTTGAGGGATTCTTTGAAGACACCAGCAGCGTTCTTCCTAGATAAAGAGAATTGCAGGCTGTTTGAATAATTTGCACAGAATCCATTTCATACTGCTTAATTTTTCTGATTAAACTTATTTGTATTTACTGGATGATTGATTACATAAGAATGACTAATAACTTTGGCAAGCATCTATTGTATTTTTCACATAAATAAAACCAGACAATTATAATCCTACTTGTAGAAGGTTTTATACATAGTTATTGGGTTATAATCATAAAAAAATTAACAACTTGTTAGCATTAGTAGCAATTCCGTTCAACAACTTTTGGAAGCATTTATTAATCATTTATTAACACTTATTTATAAACTAACTTCTGCAGGCACATTTCCACCATGTTTATTTCATTTAATAATACAATTTTCAATTCATTTTATGAGCTTATGGCTGTTCTCTGTAACTGTATGAAGACAACCACACTATCTCTTCTGGTCATAGTCGAGAGGGACCAGAAGACCCAGTTGAGCCTTGACAGTGTCTGTATTGGAAGACTAACTTTCTCCTGCATGTAGTTTTTTTTGGCTCTTTCCCTTAAAAGATGATCTTGGAAATTACACATTACCTACATTATGGCAAGAAAGGGCTGTAGTGCTGTTTTATCATTGCTTAGTTAAATCAGTCTGATAAAAAGACATCCTGTAAAATTTCAGCATAGTTTATTACTGGCTGCTGGGAAAAAAATCATGACTCATGCATTATATATGCATCTTTACTTGACATGTGCAAGTAGTTAACTGTCCCTGTGTAAACAGCATTTATATCTGAATCTTAGCCAGAAACCTGTCCCTAAAATGTGAACAGAGGAAAAAATTTATTTTGTTTCCATTAAAGAATATTGACCAAGTATGGAAATTATGATGACCCAACTACAAATCATAATAGAGAATACTAAATGTGTGTAGTCTAAACATCCTCCTCACTCAGCTGAGAAGATGTTGAGGCATGGTAGGAAAGTGATCCTTAGTTACTTAAGCACAGTGAGAAACTGTCTCAAAAGCATGTATTTATTTTTCAAATTTATCATTCAAAAGACTCAAAAGTATCCCAAATGTCTCAAAAAATATAAACAAAACAAAAAAAAAACCCTTCACAATCAGTAAAGCTTCTTTAAAAATTCTTTCAGGAACTGAAAATAGGGATTTAGAAGAGGCTATCTCAATATTATCCTCATGACTCTCTAAGTAGGCTAAAATATAAATGAAGTTTAAACAGATGTTTTAGAAAACTTGCTGAAACCCTCTGAATGCTTAGGAAACAAGAAAAGGCTGAATTTTTCAGAAAGATTCCAGTTACATTTAGCAGTATTTTCATTTTAAAAAAGGACATCAATATTATTTTTTGACATCTCCATCTGAGAAGACTTTTTCTGCTCTGGGCTGTTCAGTCTGTGTTTTGGTAACACATCTCATTTTTCTGGTTTGGCCTTATAGTACCTCACAAGTAGAACAAGTTTTTAACTCATTATGGAATATCTGCAAGAACTTACGATAAATGCAACCAGTTTTCTTTTGATTTCCCTATCAAATTATATAGTGTAGCAACAACAAGATTTACAAAAAGATGCCTCCCACTTAGTAAATATTTGAAATTCTGAAGTAGTTTTTGATTTTAAAGTAGATCAGAGATAAATTCAGAGAAATATAGGATATACAATCTCAATCATTCTATGCAGGGGTATACAAATAGAGATTTCAGAAAACAGCATTAATTAATTATGGACCTAGCATTAATTTTTAAATTGTCCACTGTCTTCTCCGTAAAGTTTACCTTCCCAATATTTGTCCAAGTATATCTATTTGTAGACTAAGATGACTTTTCAGGTTGTTTTCATATTTACTAGTTTTTGTCATCCCTTGGAGTAGTCTTTGATGATAAATGCTATTAAGAGGTACTGTATTGGCTTTGTGTGGCAAGGTTTTGGTAGTAGGGGGGGCTACAGGGGTGGCTTCTGTAAGAAGCTGCTGGAAGCTTCCCCTGTGTTTGAGAGAGAGCCTGTACCAGCCAGCTCTAAGACGGACCCGCCGCCGGCCAAGGCCGAGCCAATCAGCAATAGTTGTAACGCCTCTGTGATAACATTTTTAAGAAGGAAAAAAAGTTGCTGGGACAGACAGAAATGGAAGCTGGAGAGAGGAAAACATGTAAGAGAAACAATCCTGCAGACACCACGGTCAGTCAGAAAGGAGTAGGAGGAGATGCTCCAGGCACCGGAGAAGATTCCTCTGCAGCCCGTGGGGAAGACCATGGTGAGGCAGGCTGTCTCCCTGCAGCCCATGGAGATCCATGGTGGAGCAGATATCCACCTGCAGCCCGTGGAAAACCCCACGCTGGAGCAGGTGGGTTCCCGAAGGAGGCTGTGACCCCATGGGAAGCCCGAACTGGAGCAGGCTCCTGGCAGGACCTGTGGCCCTGTGGAGAGAGGAGCCCACGCTGGAGCAGGTTTTCTGGCAGGACTTGTGACCCCGCGGGGGACCCATGCTGGAGCAGTCTGTCCCTGAAGGACTGCACACCATGGAAGGGACCCATGCTGGAGCAGTTTGTGAAGAACTGTAGCCTGTGGGAAGGACCCACATTGGAGAAGTTTGTGGAGGACTGTATCCCATGAGAGGGACCCCATGCTGGAGCAGGGGAAGAGTGTGAGGAGTCCTGCCCCTGAAGAGGATGAAATGGCAGAGACAATGTGTGATGAACTGACTGTAAACCCCATTCCCTGTCCCCCTGCGCTGATGATGGGGGTAGGTAGAGAATCTGGGAGTGAAGTTGTGCCTGGGAAGAAGGGAAGGGTGGAGGGAAGGTGTTCTGAGATTTGGTTTTATTTCTCATTACTTTACTCTGGTTGATTGGTAATAAATTGAGTTCATTTTCCCCAAGCTGAGTCTGTTTTGCCCGTGATGGTAATTGGTGGGTGATCTCTTCCTGTCCTTATCTCGACCCACAAGCTCTTTGTTACATTTTCTCTCCCCTGTCCAGCTGAGGAGGGGGGATTGATAGAAGGGCTTTGGTGGGCACCTGGCATCCAGCCAGGGTCAACCCACCACAGATACCTTTAAGATGTCCAAAACCAGTGTGACCTATTATGTTTTTTCAACAAAACCTCTCAGCATTACAGTTGGGGGACAATGAAATGAAGAGGAAAATATATGCTTAAAAGAAGGTAAACCCCCTGAAAACTTTCAAGTAAGAAAGAAGAATGAACTGAAAAAAGTAAGGTAAATTGCACAAAAAGAAGATGTGGGGAAATAACATGACAGCATGTAGGAACTAATACAGCCTTTTTCTCAAAGAAGCTGAATATTCAATTTTAGTAGGGATGGCAGCAGAGATCCTAAATACTCAGAGTCTACTTCACAGTGGTATTGCCTTCATAAGGACTGCAGGTATTTGTACCTGCCACTCTACTCTGTTTTTAGAATAAATTACCATACAATTCAAACAGATATTGTACTAAAATAATTCTAATAAGATCAATTCATATTATACAGAAATCTCCAAAATGAGCTGTATACAACAACTTAAAAACATGTAATGCTGAAAGAATGTTTCAAAATCAAAGTGTGAACTTTTGAAAAAGGCAGCTCCAGTCAACTCTAATAACAACAAGGGTCTGTCAAGTTATACATCTTTCCTAATGTAATCAAACTTGTCATAAACTTCACATTAACATAAATAATAGGAAAGAAAGTTTTATGGGGAGTAAGGTAAATACACTGTTCTACAAAGTTAACACTGAGGACTTTCTTTTTTGTTCTGGCTTTAAGTTTAAATTAAGCATCTGTGTGATTGCACTCTGTAGCCACTGGGTTTGTTCTCATTTGAGTACATTGCACCCCACTACACAGACTGGTCACTTCAGGTTTTAGTATTTGGTACATTGTAGTTCTCCTCAGAGAAATATATTGCAAATTCATTGAAGGAAGTAGCTATGAGAAAAAAAAGTCTCAAACTGCGTCTGAAACATAACATGAAAAGAAGGGAAGAGGTACACTAATGTCCATTAATGTGCATGCCCTGCAACTAGAGGAAGCACATTGTGTTCTTTAGATCTTCTAGTACTGAAAGAAATACAAGCTATACCAGACTAAAATGAACGCTACTATGATTTACAGTATTACATTTATACACACAGTTACTATGTTTGGTTATGAAAAACAAAAGATAAAAAGTCATTATATGTTTCTTTGAATATATGTTAATTACATGTTTATTACATGTTTCTTTGAAATAACTCTGTAATTTGGAACATGCTCTGCATAGTGCAGAATTTTTCTGTGTGGATTATGGGATATGAAAGGGAAAGAGATAACACACATTACATCATTTGCTACATTTTTTCTCCCATCACTGTGATGATAGCTGCAAAACCATTCACCTCCTGTATAAATCAGAAGAGTGTTGGGGCTACTTTAACTTGCACTACCTGTTAAAAATATCGAAGGGTAAATATGGATGCAAGGGATTACTGATCTGTTGAATATATTTTGTCAACATTACTATGTATAAACACCCCACCTTGGCATGTACTTAAAGAATTCTTGTCTGTTTGGGGAGGGTTATACTTTCTTCTGCCTTTAGAGAAGTGCAAAGAAGGCATTTAATGTTTGTTGAACAATACTCTTATAGACATGCTTTTGAAACATACATCATTAATATTAACAGGTATGTAGAAAGGTTACTAAGTAGCTCAAAATCAGTAATTAATGCCCAAGATTAAATATCACGTAATAGCTTACTTAAAATTTTTAATTTAACTGCATACATAATGCACATTCTCAAACTAACTCCTCTGTGATTTCCAATCTTTTTGAAATGAATAGCTTAAAAAATATTTTTCATATCTACTTGACTGGGCAGTGAAAAATGCAAAATAATTGTAAATTTGTTCACCAAAATTTTTTTAAAACTAAAAAGTAATGGTTGACTTTTACAAGATTACAGTAAGATTTCTAATTGGTGTAAAGAGGTCTGCATTAAAATTAACTGAAGACACAGTTACTGGACTAAGACTAATGGAGAAACAAAGAATCAGTTAAAATGTACTTGCATTCTTTTCCCTTGACATTTTTTTCAGTTAAAATACTTCCATTTATTTTTTGTATACTTACTTTGAACTCCATGGGAGCGAACTATTTTCCAGGTTTCTGAGGCTACCTCTTTTACATCCACTTGGTAATGATGAATGGGCACACCTCCATGTGAATCTGGCTTATTGAACAAAACCTTGGCAGTGGTTTGTGACAACTCTAAAACTCGTACTCCATAAGGATTTGATGGCACATCTAAAAAAGTACAAACATTAATTTAATAATCAGCAGCAACTATACAGACTTAAACAGTTGATAATCTACTCCAAAAAGTCTCCTTTGCATCCTGAAGGGATAAAAGATGAATATTGAATATGATGTAATAATGTTTGCCTTAGATAAACAGATTAAGCTTTCTAATAGAGAGCTGTAAGAAAACCACATTTATTTTCTTGTATGCTGAGGTAATGCAAAAAATTTTTCCATTTCTGCCTTTCTTTTATAATATGATCTTGTTTAATAGCTAATTTCATCATAGGAAAATGTAAGAGATTATTTTGTTTACTGTATAATTACATAAAAGAGAATAACAAACTTTAAATCAAATTTAACAAGAGGAATAGTTATAGCTAAATAGATCATTCAGAGTCTGAATTCTTCTAAATGAGATTATGACAAAAAATTGCAGAAATAATTTGGCCATTTTTATGAAACTCTGAAATACTGCTGAAAATATGAATCCTTTTTTTCTTTTTTTTTTTTTTTGAAAGACTGGATTCCAAGCTACTAGAAAGGAATATTAATGGAAGGTTTCTATTATCTTTTCAGTTTCAGAAATAATTTGCAGAATAGGTGGAAAGAAACATTTTATCTGAAATCAAAAAGAAGTGCATATCTTTTGAAGTAGAAAAGAACTACGAAAATAACGCAAGTGTCTGTAGGTGTTGAGATGCTAGATATGAAACAAAACCAAAAAATTAACCTTGGGGTCAATACATTTTTAAAAATAGAAACATTAAGTTACTTTTACAATGTATGACCAAACTAACACATAGAAGACAAAAGATTAAGTTTTCAGGACATGCTTTAGTGGGCATGGTGGTGTTGCATTGACGGTTGGACTCGATGACCTTAAAGGTCTTTTCCAACCCAAACAATTCTATGATTCTATGATTTTCTAATTGTCCTACATTTTAAAGTGTTATAATTACAAAAAAACCCTGTATTGAGAATACTAGGAAGAATTTTAGTTCTGTGGACAGCAATTTGAAACACATTAAGAATTTCTCTTCTGATACATCCAACAATTATTTGCATACCTGCTTACAGATTTGACATTGCTTTTGTCTCCATGATATGAAAGATATTTTTATAAGGACATGCAAGAATTTGAGCCAAAGCCTATCATTTGGTTAGTGAGTACAGAACCATTTACATAAAATGTAGTCTTTATTCAAGGGCTGTCAGACAGTTGGTAACAAAAAGAAAGTCAATCTGAGCTTCACCCAATATTGGTACTTGAATGAAAATGAGCCAAAAATGTCTATAAAATATTAAATAATGGGTTTAAGGACATACTCAGCCACGAATTCTCAGGAAAGCAACACCTGCCAAAGCTGCTCTAAAGGGGATGATTTGTATAACTTTTTAATTATCAGGCACCTAAATTTTTCAGAAAAATTCTCTAACAGTTGTCAGAGTTGAGTGTCTTAATGCTAGTATCATACTTCTGTAAATTCTTAGAGTTAGCATTTCTGAATATAGGACTCCTGAAACCTCCAATGCTTGATGCTCATTGGGTTAAAACCAGCATAGATTTATTTACATGGAGGAACAATTTTAATATCTTTTACTTAGAGACACAACTATATGAATCCATGACGTTAAAGATTTGAGTAGAATGCAAATCTCAGCTTGAGGGATTCAAACCCTCAAATCCTTTCTTATTCCAGGAAACATTAATTTCATCAGGATATAGGATGTTGCAGGAAGTTTTCACCCTTCTTAGCGAAGCTGTATTACTCTGCAGAATGGAATACAAGATTCATGGTCAGACAGAATGTGACCAAATATAACCAGTATGCTATGCATCCAGGAGAACACAGACCTGGTGTTTGAATCTTTTTCTAAATTGACCAAAAAGCTGGGATTTTTTAGAAAAAAGAAAACATGTTTGAAAAACAATACAGATTTCTTTCTGTGATCACATGGAAGAATTAGATATATAAGTTGCTTGCAAAGTAAGCATTGATCCCAAAATCAGAGGAGGTTGAGAATTAGAACCAGCTTGTGACCCTTCTCCTCCAGATTCTCATTACAGCTGAGAGCAGCATTTTATTTTTTTTCCCTGATAGTGACAGTACCTCAAGCACCATTCTGTCTACTGATTCCTTCCCTCCCTAGCTCAAATGACTGTTCTGAAAGGGGTGGGAAAAATACAACATAAGAATGCCAGCAAAACAATCCAGGATAGCCAAAGTAAAGCAGCACAGCACCATGTGAGTGATGTAGATACCAATCACTTGGGAAGATGAATATAGCTCTGCAGTACTGAAGACGAATGGTCTTTGGATTTAATTGCAAGCTCAAAGCTGCTGTGGATAGCTACAATATTACAAATGGTTTCTAAACACTTTTATTCCTTTTCTGTTGTTAAAAGAGTTCAAAATGAAACAAACAAAACATTGTTTAAGGTTGAATGAATATTTAATTTCAATCAATCAGGCTGTTTTTATGTTAGCTTTTGTATGCTCTTTCTGTAAGGCAATTCACTGTTACTTCAGTCTGGATCAAAACAATTATTTGGTCGATGCTATGAAACAAAAGTGTGTTATTTACATATCCACTCTGTTCTTGACTTTCAAAATGTTAAGCAGATATCTTTTCCTTCTGTGTTTATGCCTGTATATGATTAACTACAATAAACATGGCATAGGGAAGAAGAAATCCTTCAGGAAGAACCTTATGTTCTCTACTGCAAATTCAAGTATAATTTCTGCCAAATGAAGATATGATTCCATTTGGTAATAAGAATAAAATGAAGCTCCTGTGAAAACCCAGTAAAATATTTTGCACAACTAGCACAATGCAACATGTTTAAAACTCATTTAAGTGTGACTTACATCCACAATACTATTTTAAATATGCATTCCACAGTCCAAGCAACCCACATGTGTAGGTGACTTTTATGCAGTTTTCACAGTTGAACTACATCAGTTCTTAAGAAAAGAGTGAATCACCTGAAGAAAGTACAACAGGAGACACATTCCTAGTCAAAATCACAAACGAATACTAGCAATTCCATTAAGATAGAATAAAATACCTACTATCTCTTTCAGACTAGGCAAATCTATAACTTTTTCCCCAAAGAAGATCATTAGCAGCATAATGAGCTGAATCTAATTCTGTAGTTCTCTAATGAGGATGAATTTGATCATGCAAGGTAAACAGCCCTCTGGTCCTGATCTAGCTAAACATCCTAGCATTTGAGCTGTCCCCTGTCAGCTGAAATTATTTGGAGCATTGCCATAATTTTCATGTTACAATTGCAAGGCTTTTGGCTCAATGTTTAGCAGGAGTGAAGAATAATTTGCAAAGTTGTGAACTCTGAAGTCTGTGTCTGGAAGGATAGAACTGTGGATGCTTCTTGTTCTTTTTGCTTTTAGATCCAACCAACCAAATGAATCTCAGAGGACTTTAGCTATGGGCAGTGATTACTCTTTCATATACTGTTACTGATATAAGTTGGTGGACTATATAGTAGAAAAAGTGTGGGATTTCTCTTCTATGATCTAAAGATCACTTAGTGATAGCACAGGTTCTGGTATACTTTCTTAGACGTTCCACTGCTGTTTTTGTTATTGTTATACTGCTGTCTATACAAGTGATAGTTTACCAAAAGTTCAGCCTTTAAATTAAAACAAGTCATTAAAAAACCCCAAGTTGTCGTGGTTTAACCCCAGCCAGCAACTAAGCACCACACAGCTGTTCACTCACTTCCCCCTAACCCAGTGGGGTGGGGGAGAGAATCAGGAAAAAAAGGTAAGGCTTGTAGCTGGATATAAGAACAGTTTAATAGGACAGAAAGGAAGAAAATAATAATGATAGTAGTAATAATAATAAAATTACAATAATAATAATAATAATAATAATAATAACAACAGTAAAAGGATTGGAATAAAACAAGTGATGCACAATGCAATTGCTCAGCACTTGTCGACCAATGCCCAGTTAGTTCCCAAGCAGTGATCTGCACCCCCCTGGGCCAGCTCCCCCCACAGTTTATATACTGGGCGTGATGTTACATGGTATGGAATACCCCTTTGACCAGTTTGAGTCAGCTGTCCTGGTTGTGCCCCCTCCCAACTTCTTGTGCACCTCCAGCCTTCTTGCTGGCTGGGCATGAGAAGCTGAAAAATCCTTGACTTAGCATGAACACTACTTAGCAACAACTGAAAACATCAGTGTGTTATCAACATTCTTCTCATACTGAACCCAAAACATAACACTATACCAGCTACTAGAAAGAAAATTAACTCTATCCCAGCCAAAACCAGGACTATTATTACCCAACCCGTTCAATAAATGACAACCATTTATCACTGGGGATTTTCTTTTCAAGCTATTTTTTTGATAGTTTTATGGAAGAGAATAATTTTCCTTCTGAGAATTTAGCAGTCCTGGTGTAAATGAAGAAAAGGAAGTAATGGTGTCAGAGTAGGAAGTGGGGTCAGAGATTTATTGTCCAGTTAGCTCTTGTCTCCTGTCAGTATGTTCTTAGTGCAGTTCTGCAGCTTTCTTGCCTCTGAATATGTGGCATATATATTCACTGAAAGTAACTATGTCTAAATGCTGAACGTAAGTGGTATCAGGACCATGGCAGGGAAAGAGATGGGGCTGGGGAGAAGACTTTAGAGTCAAAGATCTCCATGAAATAGTTCATGCTGGTACATCTGCGCCACCTGGACACTCACAAGTCTATGGGACCAGATGAGATCCATCCAAGAGTACAGAGGGAACTGGCGGAGGAGCTTGCCAAGTCACTCTCTATCATTTATCAGCAGTCCTGGTCAACAGGGGAGGTCCCAGAAGACTGGAGGCTTGCCAATGTGATGCCCATTTACAAGAAGGGTCGGAGGGAGGATCTGGGGAACTATAGGCCTGTCAGCTTGACCTCAGTACCGGGGAAGATTATGGAGCGGTTCATCTTGAGAGCGCTCACATGGCACGTGCAGCACAACCAGGGGATCAGGCCCAGCCAGCATGGGTTTATGAAAGTCAGGTCCTGCTTGACCAAGCTTCTATGACCAGGTGACCCACCTAGTGGATGAAGGAAAAGGCTGTGGATGTTGTCTACCTGGACTTCAGCAAGGCCTTTGACACTGTCTCTCATGGCACACTCCTTGAGAAGCTGGCTTCTCATGGCTTAGACAAGTGTACTCTTTGCTGGGTAAAATAACTGGCTGGATGGACAAGCCCAGAGGGTTGTGGTGAATGGAGTTAAATCCAGTTGGTGGCCGGTCACAAGTGGTGTTCCCCAGGGCTCAGTTTTGGGGCCAGTTCTCTTTAATGTCTTTATCAATGATCTGGATGAGGGGATCGAGTGCACGCTCAGCAAGTTTGTGGATGACACCAAGTTGGGAGGGAGGGTCGATCTGCTGGAGGGTAGCAAGGCTCTATAGAAGGATCTGGACAGGCTGGATCGATGGGCTAAGGCCAATTCTATGAGGTTCAACAAGGCCAAGTGCTGCATCCTGCACTTGGGTCACAACAACCCCATGCAGCACTACAGGCTTGGGGAAGAGTGGCTGGAAAGCTGCCCTGCAGAAAAAGACCTGAACATGCTGGTTGACAGCCAACTGAATATGAGCCAGCAGTGTGCCCAGGTGGACAAGAAGGCCAATGGCATCCTGGCCTGCATCAGAAATAGTGTGGCCAGCAGGAGCAGGGAGGTGATTGTTCCCCTGTACTCGGCACTGGTGAGGCTGCACCTTGAGTAATGTGTTCAGTTTTGGGCCCCTCACTACAGGAAAGACATTGAGGTGCTGGAGCATGTCCAGAGAAGGGCAACAAAGATGGTGAGGGGCCTGGAGCACAAGTCTTATCAGGAGCAGCTGAGGGAACTGGGGCTGTTTAGTGTGGAGAAGAGGAGGCTGAGGGGAGACCTTATCGCTCCCTACAACTACTGAAAGGGGGTTGTAGCGAGGTGGGTGCTGGTCTCTTTTCCCAGGTAACAAGCAATAGGATGAGAGGAAATTGCCTCAGGTAGTGCCAGGGGAGGTTTAGATTGGATATTAGGAAAAATTTCTTTACTGAAGGGGTTGTCAGGTATTGGAACAGGCTGCCCAGGGAAGTGGTGGTGTCACCATCCCTGGAGGTGTTCAAAAAACATGTAGACAAGGCACTTCAGGACATGGTCTAGTGGGCATGGTGGTGTTGCATTACAGTTGTATTCGATGATCTTAAAGGTCTTTTCCAACCTAAATGATTCTATGATCCTTAGAATGGAGAAAAATGTCAATATTAAATCTATAGGTTAGGCTCAGTCTTGCCTTGATGTCCTTGCTTGGGGAAAACTGCAATAGATACCTTATTAAATCAGTGGGAGGTCTGGAAAAATAAGGAATTAATTAGGAAACAGGAGCACAGCTAGCATATAAATACATAAATAATGAATGAAAATAAGATACATGCACACAAAGCAGAACTCTTTTGCCTTGTTGATAGTTTCACACATATGCTTATTGAAACTTTGTTGCTGTTTGTTTTTTTTTAGTAAAAATCTTTTAGCTGATGCTGCTAATGAGGTGCATGGCAAGTTTTAGGACAGAGAACTATGTTTTAGATCTGCCCATATTTTTGTGGAGGTAAATGGGATTTTGGTAGCAGGAAGGGAAAAGTTATACAGAAAAGTAATCTAACAATCCTAAAAAAATAAATCAATAAGATCCCATAAAACTGTCTTGGAACAGAATTTTATTCTCTTTTTTATTATATTTTTCTCCAGGGAAAATTAAGTCCTATTTCTTTGATTTTATTTTGCCTGTGTGAAAACACAAGTATTTGGAGAAAAAAGCAACAACATCCATTAACCAGCACCAAAGTGCCAGCACCAAACCATTAAATTTGATGTTGTAGTCCTTGTCAGTTATCTATCAACCTTATCATATTTTGAGCATGGCCTGATTTCATAAAACAGGTTACAAGATGTAATTTCTGTGAAGCTCAATTTGTTTCATTTGCTTTTGATGTCATTATTCTCCCTCTTCACTGACTTCCTGTGTATACGGGATGCTTAAAATACATTTAATTAAATAAAGTGGCATGGGAATTCTCAATATCTAATGACATCATAGGATGTATTTTAATTTTGCTTTTTAATTCGCTGTAATTTTGCTTTAGAAAGGAAACATAGCATCTCCCATCTCTTTAAGTATTCTTAAATGTCACCACCTCTAAACGCTGTAAAATCCTTGATGTTCTACAGTATACTGTGCAAAACACATAATAGGGACGATTTGCCAAGACACATTTGAAATTCATCATCAGAGTTGTATGATGTAGCTAATTTGTAAACTATGTACACTGCCTATTGGAATGGTTTCTGCCAGCAGTTGATCCTGTTAACACTTAGTCACTGTAAGTCTCTGTGCTGAGCTGTAGTTCCAGGCATGATGTGATGAGATCAGAATCTCAAATTTCACCAAAAATGAAAGTATCCTTCTAGGTGCCAAGGCTGTAAGAAAGACTGAGGCAAAAAGGTGAATCAGACTATTTATCTGGACTTTTAACTTTTTTGCCATCCCAGAATAGAAGAAAGGAAGGGAAAGGGATGTCTAGGATGAGTAAAGCCATGAGAGTCTTAGAGGTGAATCATGATTTACTTTTTAGGGGCTCTGGATTCAGACCAGCTGTACACTGCTATGTGCAAAATACACATTAATATTTAAAGAAAGAAATGTATTTGAAAAATCCAGTTTAACTCTCTGTGTCACAACCTTAACATTTACCATTTTAAGATAATAAATTATCTATTCTAACAACATAGTCCTAGACGACCAATGGCCATATGATTTTCTATTTATCTATACAAAAACATTTAAAATAATTACACTGAGATCTCAACAAAAAGGAAAAATGCTTTGTTAGTTCATACCACCTCCCTGTATACTGATATTTCACATAAACTATGACTGAACTAGATCTCGGCAAATCTAGGAATATCTGTGCTCACCTCAGGCTCTGAAAGCCATTGGGACAATCTGCCAAGCTCATATGGCTTACCAAAGCCTAAGCCTGTCATAGAGAAAAAAACAGAGTATAGGTAGACTTCTAAAATAAAAGTTGTGGCTGTGACATGAAGTAATTAATTTGCAGTGGCAAGATACAAAAAAGACTGGGGGTTTTTTTGCATTGTACATGTTACTCACACAGCAATTTAAATGCTTAAGCAATGAAAAAGGAGGATGTCAACCATGCGGTATTTTTAAAAATTGATCACCACAAGTCAGGTGGTGAGCACATCTGAATATGCTTTCAAAAAGCAGTGAAGTTTCTCAGCATTTAACAGTAACAGCCAGCACCTTTCAGTGTCAAACCTTAAATAGGCTGCAGTTCTTCAACTGTTTTGAAAGGGTTAAATGAAAGTGTCTGGAATTCAGGCTGATTCAGTAGTTCTGTATAATTTGAGTGAACAGGCATAGTTTTCCTGTCTTACAAAATGGTATGGTTGCAAATTGCATCTAAATTCTGAAAGAAATCTTTTTCTACCATCAGTAAATCTAATTTCTTAAGAAGGTCAACAGAAATAAAGATAATGGCATTGTGACAGTATGATCATGTTTTAACTAGCTGTAAAATTAAAAAAAAAGGTAGTTTGATTCTGCTGAAAAACAGCAAGGCAGAAAGATGGAACAAAACATGAAGCAACAAGTCATTCCTGCAGAATTTTAAGAGAAAATTATTCAGTAAAATGATCATGATTTGTAAAATTTACCCTAGCAGCAGCGTTTGCTTAATACTGTCTCCCAGCTAGAAATAGTACTTATTTTTGCCTGACAGAGCCATTGTGAAAATATGCTACACCCCAGCATTAGTATTTACAAAGCCAGAAAGAAATCCAGGCTGTATTGAAATGCATGAAAAAAATTTATACGCTTTAATATGGAAAGTATCGATCATTAGGGCTTCCTAATCTACCAAAGTAAAGCAACAGAGATGGTAAAACTCGGAAGAAAGCTCCATTTGACATTTTATACCTGTAATTATTATGATAGTTTTATCCTCCATCTCCCTGGTTGTTTTTCGTTTCCAGCTGATGCTAGTTTAAGTGCAAAACTTTTAACAGTGAACTACACTTGTTATTTGTGGCTTTTTTTCCCCCCCAAAAAAGTCTATTTAAATGCAAATGCTAAAATTATCAATCCTTCAGGATACTGAATATTATGCATTACACTATTGCAAGTAGTGCCTAGCATAATGGAGCCCTGACACCCCCCAAACCCAGTGTTTCCAGGCACATGTAAATACTACACTACAAATGGCTTATGTTAAGGATACCTGTTCATTATTATTACTACAAAATTTGAGTTTGTTCTATTTTCTCCATTTCATATCATTATGTAGAATGTCCATATATAGCTCATGCTTTACTAATAACTTCCCATAATTCTTTATTTATGACATATTCACTAAATATACCCTGATTTACCTTTTTATGTTTATACCTCCAATACTTAAGTTTTTTAAGTGTTCATCAATATTTCTGAAGAATTGACTGAAAAATGTTAAGCAAACTGTTGCAAAAATAGAAAATAGTAAGCTGTTTGAAAAAACTGGCATCAGTAATATCTCTGATATAGTCATATTAAAATGCCAAAACAGGATTATAGCTTGTATGGAGTTATTTGCTCTCACTTGCATTTCTAGGGGCTCTCATGAGAATTTGCTGAAATACAATGTATAATCAAAATACCATGTTCTTTTTCAATTAATAATTAGTATTACTTTGTATTAAAATTATTTAATTGTTCTCATATGTGTATTCATCTTTATGAAAAAACAGTGCACAGCAATAATCACAATCTGAGTTCCTCTGTTTTCATTGGCATAATTGTTCTATTTTCTCATCTTTTCCTGTCCTGAGAGGTAAGAAACCAGAAGGATGCAAGTGGGATTTTTCCTTCCCTTTCTTATCATTTATGTTCATGGCTTTAAGAAAGAATTCTAGTGGCAAGTCTTCTGTTTTTGAGAGAAATTGAGAAATTATTCTAGCAGCTTTCACATTATACTTCTACTGCTTTTCCCTTCCAGTGAATCCTCACATGTAACAAATCTTAGAGATGATACTCCAGAGACAAGTGTAGCACCTAGCCCAGCAGGCCAGGCAGAACCAGTGCTGCTGTTGAATCAACAGATGCACGTGTTGCCCCAAAGAGAAAGAATGCTGCTGAAGAGAAATGGATGTAACTGACTAAAATCAGAGGGTTACATGCAGTCCTTTTGTTTGATGAATTTAATGTAACTCTGCAAATCCTATGCCAGTCATGAATATTTAGAAAGTCAAGTCCTGAGCTTTTTAGAGGGCTAAATCTACTTCCTTAATTAAATGATGGCAAAAGTAATATACACATAATAGATACAGTTATTCAAACCTATTAAAATCAATGCTAACTTCCTACAAGTTTTGAGATTTCTTAATTAGAGACAGAATAATTGGTATAGAAATTAATTGTGTTCCTCCTTAAAGTTTAGAGCTTTTTTATTACTACCTCAATTTTGAACATCACAGGGAGCATTTTTTTTTCATATTTAATGCCACAGGTAGCACTGATGAGCTGCTACACTCATAATTTTAGTCCTGTTACAGAAACTCAGTTGTTCAATTCCATTGAAATATATGGGATCAACCAGGTAAATGGTCATGAACATGACTGAAGATTCCACAAACTGTTCTTGTCTGGAATTTCTTTTCACAAAAAATAAAATTATTTTAGGTATGAATTAGATTGTGTGAGTCCTCAAAAAGAGGTGAGTTTTGTAAGGTGGAAAGTAAAGAATGTATTGTAAAGAATGATAGCATGTAGTTATCAAAGGAAGATCAGATTGGCAACACAGCTAATACACCCAAAAAGTTGTAAAATGAAGGGGAATGGATCTTCTGGATGATGTAAAATTGTGTCACATAGAAATCTGCTGGTTTCTCAATAAAAACCCACATTTTCCTATTTTAGGAAGCTCATCTCTTTTGACAACTGTTCAAAGACAAAAAAATTAGTATAGTATTCACAGTAAAAGTGTGTGCTAGTAATCTATCCTTCAGAGGTAATGGGAAAAACTTTCAATGCTGTGCACAACTTCTGAGAAATTTTTTAATAAACAGCTGTTTTTTATAACTCCTGAGACACCAAAAGAAACTAATTACACTATTGAGCAAAACTATACAAATTAAAACACCAGGCCAGGTGAGAGAGCCTCCCTATGACTGGATGTGCACGTTTCAGCAATGCACCTCCAAAAGTCCTTCTAATAAGGCTTCAAAGAGTTTATTCACTTATTAAAAAAACAAAAAAATATAACCAAAAGTTACAGCTGAAACATTCAAGATCATAAAAAATAGACAAGTCCTACTTTAAAGAAAAATAAAAATTATACAAGACCTTATTTCTACCTGTCCCTTTCAATATGTATCAGCCAGCCTGGCAGTATGGTATGACCTGAAAGTTACATGATGAAAACAGTCCATAACAATGCATCGTAAGGCTTGTATAGCTTTCAGTATGGCTGTACCTTTGGTACTGTAAATTGCTTTATAACTCCATAGATGTCATTAAAGCTCGAACAATTTGCATCATCTAAGTATGTAGATCCAAATGTTGAGAGACCTCAAAGCTTGCTGAACAAGCGTTAGCCCATTCCACAAGAAAATGTAATTGAAAGAAATCCTAAGAAACTCTCATTTACTCTCAGTTAATAGTTATTTCTGCCAAAGAACAAACATACAGTCATATTTTTGTATTTGCCTAAACAACAATAGACAGACCTAAAAATATTCAGAAGTTCTGTAACAATTGGTTGTAGAACACCTCAGAGCTTAAATTAACTCCATCCAGCTCTCTGGGTAAAATTCTGTTTTTAAATAACTGAAAGTGCAAATGAAGATAGAAATTCTTTGCTGAAGTATTTCAGCCTTTTGTCATCCTTGGCTTATCAAGAAAATACCAGGGAGAAAAAAGGAAAGAAAGACTTTCCTAATTCTTTCTTATTTTTACCACCTGCAAATCATATGTCTGTCTACTGAAATAATGAAAACACACTGTTATAAATGTAGGATGTAGTAAGGACAAAGGAAAAGAAGTTAGACTAATTTCATTTTTTCAAATTTCAGAAAGCCTTAAAATTAAATCCAAAGATTCATATTCTGAGGGAACTGGTTTATTTTACTTTATATTGCAACTCAACTTTCAGAGAATTAAAATCAATTGCAAACATTCCATTGGAGTAAAATTAACAGAGAAAAGTGTGTCTGAACTTAATTTTGATTAAAATAGAAAATATATTTAACAAAAAGGAATCAACTTTTTAACTTACCAGCTTGACCAAGTGTATACTCCTGATATCTCGTTCCTATTCTGTTTGTGGCTGTACAATTATACCGTCCAAAATCACTGTCAGATGTGGGACCAATCTTTAAAATGAATAGTTTGTAAATATTATTTTCTAATCAATGATGAAAGTTCTTTAAAAAAATCAGAAATGCAAATACAGTCTCCTTAACCAATATGCAAATGCATTCTTACTTCAGCCTATCCAGTATGTTCTCCAAATACAGATCTAAATACACCCTTTTTTTGTCTTCCCCTTCTCAAATTCAAATGAGGAAATGAAATAATGGAAAATAATTCATGTTTACAATTTCACTCTTAAACAAGAAAAAAATCTAATAAAGTTCACATTTTTTTCACCAATGTTGTTTGCACAAACTGTTATTTTGACTGAAATAAGCAATGAAAGGTCTGAAAATGCTGATTCCTATAGATGATGCAAAAATAATATTTTACTTTTTCTTGTTTCAGGATTTGCAATACACCAGACATTCAGGGGGGAAATATGATGTAAGGGATGTAACTCAATTGTAAATTCAGGTGAATAAGGATTTAAGACAGAACAGATAATAGATACCACAGGGAGCTAAGGCCTTGTTGGAATTCAGGTTGCTTGACCCGCTGTTTGGGTGACAGTAGAATGGAAGAGCACTTAGAGAACCACAGACTATAAAGCATATTTTGAGTTGTTAAGCTTTACTTAAAAAAACAACCCTAAATATGACCTCCAAACAAGAGTAAGTCTCTTTAAATATATATCTTCTACTACAAGAAATGAGGTTACTTGTTTGGACTTTAAGAAAAAAAACATAGTTTTTTTCAGTGGACTGTACACCTCTTTTTTGGGATCTGAAGTAGGTCCCCCACTGTGATTAGCTCTATAGCTTCTCAACCTTTTTTCCTATGGCAACTGAGAAGCTTATGCTGAGACATAAGAGTGGTACTAGATAGAAATGGAGAAAATTAAATTTTTCACACATGTGGAGGAAGACAGTATGTCATCCCTGTAACAGGTGAGACCAGGGCTGCAGACACTGCTTACACTTTGTTGTGAAATGATTAATTAAGGACCATGATTTGCTATACACTATTGCTGAGTCATTCACTGTTTAGTCAAGTTAATAAAGTAAACGCATAATTAAGGTCCACTCTTTGTCCTCTGCCTTTCTCAGGTTTTGTTCTCACATGTACCTTTTAGATAACAGAAGGAAGTTCAGTTCTTATTTTACCACTGCCTCCGTAAGGACACAGTTGTTATCAAAGTAAATTGCAGTTTATTATCACTTTACCCTTCTGCTTTGTTCTTGACTGAAACCGCACAAATCGTTTTGTATATACCAAGCACCTACCAGGTAGTCACTTTCATTTTTAGTGTTAACCTGATGGGTTAGTTTTATATTTATTTATGTATTTATTTACTTGCAAGAAACACAAGTTACATTTTTGTTCACTGCAGATGAAAAACTGAGCACAAGTCATACAAATAAGGTTTATGTTCCCACTGCTCACAAGAAATCTGGAGAGAAATCAGTTCATAAATAGTTGGGTTTTTTTAAAAGAGCTTTAGTTATGAAATTGTAAGTCTTATCCTTAAATGCACTCTATAGTACTTGCAATGGTACCAAGCTGAGGAAGAAATTAATGTCACCACATTGTTTTCTATTTTAAGCCTTACCTCTAGAATAAGCTTTCTCCCTGCACTGTAGGTCTTCAGATGTGTTGTATTTTTTACCGGTAAAACTAATTTTCCTCTTCTCCACTGAACTGAGGCAGATGGATTTGCTAACACTTCACAGCTTATATTGATGGGATTGCCTTCCCAAGAGTAATACATGGTTTGATTTGACACAAACATTGGAGCATCTGGAGAAAGGAAGTAACACACAAATATATTAACTGTTTTAGTAAAACAAGCCATATACTGCTATCCAAGCATTCATGTTCACATAGAAATTTCAATTGATTGCTGTATCAATTTATAACAGAAGATGAAAATATCAGTATTCAGCCTTCAGTTTCTTGAGCTTTTATTTTGGTAGCTTTCTCCTCTCCTGAAACGGTTTCATCTGAAATTCTCAGGAATAGAATACCTGCTAATTGTATTTAGCATTAGGCAACATCAGGCGCCATTATCTCAGAAATGACAAAGAACATTTCTTCCTGAAGATGAGAAACTCTTCAGCCAGATCCTTGTATGAAAAAGGGGGGTGACCTATAAAACTTATATATATAACCTGCTCATTTGCTGATTTTATAGTGTCTTCTTTTGCTATGGAGAAATTACATTCAGTCTCCAAATTTCCATAGATGTGTAAGAGCTTCACCCATTTCTCACTGGAACTATCTTATACTTTATGAAATCTTTCTAGACAGAGCTATTTAGTTGTGTGAATAAACCTAGAAGAAAATAATAATAAAAGAATAATTATGTTGTAATGTTATTCTACCTACTTCAGAAAAAATACTGTGTTTATCAATACACTATTTAGGATAAACTTTATACCAGTTCCTTATGAAATCATCAAGCTACAGACAAGCAAAAAGATGGTGCATCTTCCTTACAAACCTGCCTATAAATGGCTACATTAAACATATAGCCAAACAGTGAGTCTGACACAAAGGAAACTGCTGGTTTGCGAACTATCTATGATTTCCAGATCACAATGCCAGTAGTGACAAGAATTTTCTATTCTACTCACTATTTCTCTGGATAGCAGGAACAGTTTAATGATTGCAAGAAAATGAGAGGCAGTAGCTCCTTCCCTGCTCTTCTACTTATGTGTTGGGTAAACCGCATTTTTTGTCTATCAAATATTTATTTGTAAATAATAATTTTTTTTTAATCCCACTCTTGTATTTTAAGAGTATCAAGAAAATATTATTTACATTACTGAAAGTCAAGGAAACTCTCTAGCACTTTAATTCCAAAAGAGAATTATCAATTACAGCTAGTGTCATGGTATCTCTTTTTCATATTTAAAATATATTTATGTTTGGGGTTTTTTTGATAAATAGCTCCTAAACATTTCTAGATGTATCTCTGGAAATTCTATTCTAGTCTTCTCACGAACAGCTTAACTTTAGGCTAGAAAATTGCTAATAGGTCTATCAGAGACCAGAACTGAGCACATTTAACTAAGTAGTAAGATTTAGCTTCAGGAATGGTTTAAAACTACTTCGTTGTTTCTGAAGTACACATTTTCAACTTCTTTCTGTGTTCACTTTTGTCAAAAAGCATAACTTTTTGGTGACACTATGCTGCTGCTGCATACATGCATACAGGCTTTGACAAAAAAGAACTGTTATCAATAGAAGTTTTAAAGCACAGATCAAGGCTGCTACATTGCTCAACGCCAGCAGCATTTTTTTAAATAACTATTCAGCCCTTATTTTTGTAGGAAAGCAAGTGATTTCATCTAAATATGTAAAGTATGTCTTCCTATGAATTTATTTACCAGATACAGGAGCTCATCTTTCCTTTCCAAATCTTTTAATAAGTAATTCTATTGCTTCTTGATTTCCACAGACCTTTAAAAAAATATATTTCATCATCTAAACATCTTAATGCAAAGAATGGACTATCAAAGAGTCTTCAGGATGTGACACCTTACACTAGTGGACCTCTATGAAGAAAAAAGCAAACTGCATATGCCTGGTTTATGGTTAAGTATGGTCAAGAATCTCAGAATATCAAGAGTCAGAGCCTTGGCTTCTCCTCTGGAAATGAAGTTAGTGGTGGGAGCCACTTGAAGGAAAATGGCACAAACTGACTTCTGCCCGGCAGACAGTCTTTGCACCTAATGTGTTCAAAATATGGATCAGAAATCTCATCAGAGTGTTCATGAGGCACAAAATGTGGTTACTTCACAACAAATTTTAGATAAGCACTCTCTTCCAATGCACAATTTCTCAGAATAAGTTCACTGCATTAATGAACATTAATGAACGTGGAAGATAGAAAGATGTTCTGTCTAAACCTGACTAACTTTCCTCCCTAGGTAACATCATGTGGTTTGATGCTTTCTGTTGATTTAAATACACATGTGGCAAACTCATATCCTATTTAAAAAGTCTTACAAATGAAGAAGTAGCATACACTTTTCTATTGCAGGTACAAGCATTTAGGAGAAAAGGCACTTTCAGTTCAGACTGCTGCCTCTTCTACAGCTAGATTTGGATGCCTGTAGTATCTGATTATTTATAATTTAAAAGAATAGGTGAGTTATGGACTGACATCTATACATGACTACAGATACTAACAGACAGTTATAACATCATAAAACAGAAATGGGAGTAAAAGTCCATCAAATAAATATATATCCCCAAATCAACAACTCGCAAATGTAAAGCATTCCTAAACAAAAAGAGTTTCACATTTCCCTTCTCAGAAAGTCTGGGTAAAAAGGCTTGGCAGCCATTTCCCCAGCAGCTGAAAGTTCCAATATAGCAAAACGAAGAGGACTATACTAATGGCTTGATTCAGACAAACTGTCTTAAGACAGACAGATGATTTTTGATTCCTAGTCAGGAATAGATTAAGAAACCTGGAGTGATGTTTCACACAAAGAAAATAACTCTGGAAATCATTTTTTACAGTACAAATAAAAGATATTTTATGTTTCTTAGAAAATAAAAAAAAATGAGTTGGAAGGGAATAACGGGTTTATAAAGATATTTTGTTTTTTTTCTTGCATGCTATTCATCACTAACTGTATTATATTATGCTTAAATGGTTACAGAATTAGTATTTATCAAACACAAACACACAATATGTTTAATATGAAATAAACCATCAAAAAATAGCAAACCCTAGAGCCAAGGCTTTGAAAACATAAGGTTGACTATTTTATATGTCTACAAAATCTGATCCCTCCAGTTTTCTAGAATAACTAAGAAATAAATTAAGTTAATAAACAGAACATTTATCAAGAAATTCTATCAAGTGGAAATGAAGTATAACCAAGTCAAAATGAGAAGATGGACCTTCTCATATGTTAACATACGTTAAGGATACTTAAATACAATATATGTACTATATAAAAAGAAAAAAGCTTCAATGCTTTGTGAGAAAGTTAAAACCATTCAGAAATAAAAACATGCTCTGTTTAGCTTCTGTGTAACTCAGTATTAATTATCACCTCACAAAAAAATCAATTCAAAGTGTAAATGAACTGTTCTTTTTAAGCTTTTGTACGTAAAGTACTACCAGTTAAGACAACATACTGGATTTCTAAGTAGCTAAATAGGAGCTTGAATACACTTCATTTTAAAAAAGGCAACCCTGATGATATTTATTACATCTGAAACTTATGGCACTCTACTGAAAAAAAAAAAACCCAAACTGCAGAATAAGTACAAACACTACTGTTCATATTAGTTAGTATAGGCACACAATAAATCATAGAATCATAGAATGGTTTGGGTTGGAAGGGACCTTAAAGATCATCTAGTTCCAACCCCCCTGCCAAAGGCAGGGACACTTTCCACCAGACCAGGTTGCTCAAAACCCGTTCAACCTGGCCTTGAACACTTCCAGGGATGGGGCATCTGCAACCTGTCTGGGCAACACATCCCAGTGCCTCACCACCCTCACAGTGAAGAACTTCTTCCTTATATCTAATCAGAAATGACCTTCTTTTAGTTTAAAAACATTGCCCCTTGCCCTATCACCACAGGCCCTGGTAAAAAGTCTCTCTCCCATCTTATAAGCCTCCTTGACATATTGAAAGGCTGCAATAAAGTCTCCCTGGGGCCTTCTCTTCTCCAGGCCGAAGAATCCCAACTGTCTCAGCCTTTCTTCTTAGGACAGGTGTTCGACCCTCTGATCATTTTTGTGGCCCTCCTCTGGACCTACTCTAACAGGTCCATGTCTTTCTTGTGCTGGGGACCCCAGAGCTGGACACAGCTCACAAAAGCTGAGCAGAGGGGCAGAATCACCTAGAATCATAGAAACATTTTGATTGGAAAAGACCTTTAAGATCATTGAGTCCAACCGTCAACTATGCCCGCTAAACCATGTCCTCAAGTGCCTTGTCTACACACTTTTTGAATACTTCCAGGGATGTTGACACCACCACTTCCCTGGGCAGCCTGTTCCAATGTCTGACAACCCCTTCAGTAAAGAAATTTTTCCTAATATCCAATCTAAACCTCCCCTGGCACTACCTGAGGCCATTTCCTCTCATCCTATTGCTTGTTACCTGGGAAAAGAGACCAACACCCACCTTGCTACAGCCTCTTTTCAGGTAGTTGTAGAGAGAAATAAGGTCTCCGCTCAGCCTCCTTCTCTCCAGACTAAACAGCCCCAGTTCCCTCAGCTGCTCCTGATAAGACTTGTGCTCCAGGCCCCTCACCAGTTTTGTTACCTCCCTCAACCTGCTGGTGATGCATCCCAGGATACGATAAAGTTCGTAAGTAGTGTTATAAGCTTGAATGGTGAAAGATGGAGCATTATTTTGGACAGATGAGGCAAACCAAATGAAAAAGATGCCTCGAAGGAACAAAGACTATATCACAAAGGTAAAAAATTAAACAAAACTATTCTATGAGAGTAGGATTCTATAAGCAATTATAACTTTAGAATGCCATTTTAGACTAGTTAATATTATGTCACTAACATAAGTTAAACTCAAGCTGTTCATTTTCCCAAACAAGAAAGAAATTGACAGGTCAGCATTCCAATTAGGAGAAGTGGTTCTGGATAACCTGCATAAGACAACTAAGTAAAAGAAGCAAACTCTGACCTGAAAACTGTCTCTAGCATTTAGATATCCTTTTTAGGTATAATATCTGAGAACAGTGATTTCAAGAACAGGCTAATACATCATCTGTCTCATCCAGAAGGTAATTCAATTAACGACTTCAAAAATCCAGCTCTGGAGTATGTTCAGCATTATACACAAAATCGGATACGGCAAATGACCTCATTCAGGACGTGTTCCAGACAACTATAATAGCAAACTAGGGTACAGAATCAGATTTGCACTTCTTAATTTAAGGTTTTCAAACTCTTGGACATTTGTTCCTCAAATAATTTGTTTTCCTGGATCATACAATGAAAATACATGACAGATTGTCAGGTCTAAGACACCGCAACATTTTGTGTAGTATATTACTGGAAGCCTCCCTCTTAGATGGTTAATACTGACATAGGTTTCCCATCATCAAGGACTTTAATAAACCACATCCTCTAGAAAATCCAGTAATTTCCTTGCCACCACTCCTGTAAAAGTACCTTAATTTTTTTGTAATTCTGCCACAGTTTGGTTAACAGCCATCTATCTTTCTCTTGTATTTTCTCCTTCATACCTGTTTCGCAATAGTCAATATTTTGGAATGAATAGCTTTTCCTTTTCGATAAAGTAGAACAACCTCCCAGACAGGTACAATAATTGTCACATATTCCTTGTAAAAAGAAATAATATTAGAAAGACTTAACAAATGAGGCCAGGTGATTAGATTTTAATAGATAACCGTCCTTGAAAGGAAGACAGGATCTACAAAGCTTCAGGGTTACCAACTTTTACGATTTTACTGCTACTATCACGATCATGTGGCTGCAAAGAAAAATGTGCAAGATCTGCATGTGAAGTTTCCAAATAGAAAAGCAAATGAAATTTATCATATACTAGGTTTTAAATTACCATGATTATTAGCTAAAACCAGAGGTTTTTTTCAGAATCCAGCTCATCATTTTTGCAGAGGTACATGTTTCTTTTACAGCAAGTGACAGGAAACGCCACTCTCAGTAATGTTTCCTTTCCCCCTCCCCATTCTCTTGGTTCCTCTCAAAATGCATTACATTAAAACATTATTATTCGATAGTATCATAGACTATCTACAAATTAGACAGTTTATGCAAGAGTAAGAGCCTCCTTTTACTGGCAAGCAGTACTATTCCCTGATAGCCTTGACTATGATATTATTTTTAATATCCAAACACCACACTAATTTCTTCACTTCCATAAACATAGACTAAACTTAGTTATCATGAAGATAAGGTCTCTTTCTTCTAGATGCAAAGTATGTTGTTGATAATGGCACCTTCAACCGTAAAAAATGATGAGCAATGAATACATGCCTAGTCCTGGTGCTTGGTGCTGCCAGATTCACAGAAATTCAATGTATCTATTTTTCTTTGAGTTCCACTTGACATTAAGGAATTGTATTTGGTTGATCACTTAAAAAAACCCAACCAAACAAACAAAAAAAACACACAAAAACCCCACCCAACCAAAACCCACAAAACAAAACGAACAAAAAACCCAAGAAATTTTAGTTTCATAGAAATATCTGTTGTGAACTTATAAACCTGTCTAAAATGATCTAAACCTGTGTAAAATAGGAGAAGAAATTATAAAGAAATCATAGCTAGGTAAAATAAGCTAAGTATATCAATAGTGATATTTAAAAGAAACTGTCCGCATGTATTTATCAGTCATTTTTTAAGTCAGTAAATCACCAAGAACACCGGCCATCAGAACTAGAACAGGAAGATCTCTCACAACAGCAGCAATTTTTATTTTAGTAATAAAATGATCAGGTATTGTCAATTACTGACACATTATTTTTGGATGGCACCAATTTGTGTCAAAATTTCAATTGTTATATGTATTCCAGGACAGAATTACTGGAGTAATTTAGGATGGCTAGACTTCTGACATCATATATTAGATTACATAATTCTCTTATAGCCAAAAATGAAAACTACAATGCCTTTCTCAAACCAGGATTCTAACCCCCATTTCTCTTCCTGTCCTACTTGTCACATTTTCAGAACAAAATCCAGCTTCATATCTTTACCTTCTGTATTTTCCTACCTGTCATTCTCACCTCCACAACATGCCTCCTAACCTATCTATCTGTCTCCTATATTCCCAAATCATAATTGTTGTTCCTGTATGGAGCAAGGACTCTCATCCTCATTATTTCCTTAGTTAATTTTTATGCACAATGCTGTCCAGAAAACAACAACAAAAAATCTCTAAGAGACTTTAAGGAACAGACTAAAAAACACAAAGAGCACTGCTGAAAATACCTTGCATACCCAAATCCATTTAAAACATGTGGTCCCCCTGAACCTATACTTTATATCCCCCAGACCTCCAGTACAGTGTGCTCAAACTCATGCAGTATTTTCCTCTTTACATTAGCCCTGTGCTGCTCCCAGTGCATCTGACAACAGCAGCTCAGAGGCAGGCTTTGTGGTGCAGTGGGACCTGGCCTCAGATGCTGCAACCAAAGCTACATGTCTCAGGTTTACTGTAAACAATACTGGAGGTCTCTCTTTCAAGCATGTGCTGACCTAGCAGCTTCAGGATGCTCCAACATAACTGAAGACTATTTAAAGATACCAACTTCAATTAATGACAAGTATTTTGCAGTTAAGGGAAGTTAACTGAGAAAAAAATGTTGAGGTTACAAGTGTCAATTTAAGGTATTTCATTTTGTTCAAGTTTCGAAGTTTCAACATCACACTTATCATACCACCTGATTATTTTCTTCATAATTCTCAGATGCGTTGCTTCTGCTCTGCTGGATCTATCTTGGAGGTATAGGGAAGGACAAAGGCCATGTTGCCTTTTTTCATTCACAGGTCATCATTGCAAAATATAAATTACACTTAACATAGTATGAAATGACTTGCAAAACTGTTGAATTTTGGACGTATGAAAACCAGTTTAAAATTTATGCATTAATTATCAATGCAAACATTTAACATGTTTAGTCTGTAAGACTGACTCATGAAGTAGAACCATCTTCAAGGAAGCATCAGAAAATTCTTTCTTGCTTTTTTTTTTTTACCTTTACTTTTCACAGTTGTTTATGTGAAAAATTATGTCAGTAATTTGAAAAGATGCTGAGGCATATATACCTAATAATAGAATGAGTATATTATTAGAAGAGAAACAGAATAAAACCTAAAATATTTTATTCATTCAAAATTGTGTTCTTCTATTAAAAGAAAAATAGCCAACATGTTATTAAAAATCTACTTAAAATGACATCAAGCTCATTGCAAGGTCAAAAACCCCATGCAGTAGAGAGCTCTATTAGGTAAAAATTTAGAGAAATTCCTAACATGAAAATCACATTTTAACAAGTCATTAAGACATATAGGCCAAAAGTTTTTAAGATGGAATTCCTGTTCTAAAATATTTTTACACCCTTTTGGGCTAAGGAATAGGTAGATTTACTCTACAGATGAATAAAGTACAATTTTAGCCACTTTGCCACACTTACTTTTGTAACATCAGAAAAAGACAACAGATGCATTCATCTCTGCTTCAGTACAGGGAGTTTTGGTGAAATAGTTTCTGCAAAGTGACTTTACGTGATAAACCTCATCTTTTGCTCAGATTCAATATTCTTATCCCCTTTAAGCCACTGCAATGGCATACCAAATTTGCTTCTATGCAAGTGCACAAGGTAGTCAAAGAACAAAAATTTTAAATCTTACAAGTGACATTCATGAGCTCCAAAGTCACATCAATTTGACGTGTATTTCATGATGGTAAAGATTGACACTTTCCATCTTTGCTTTCTCATTCTAAGCTATAAATTTGACAGGAAGATATGTAACTAAAGCCAATAGTATTTTAATAGCAAAGATGCAAAATTTTCCAGAATATTTCAACATTTTGTTTCTCTTGATTGCTTTTCCTGTCATTTGTGTCTTTGTTAGGCCATATGATTGCTTTTATCAGTTTTGTTTTCTGGCTGTGATAACAAGATAGGGCTTGGCCCTCATGATGAATAACTGAAGGGAGGATATAAAGAAGATGGAGCCAAGCTCTTTTCAGTGGTGTCCAGTGACAGGACAAGAGGTGGTCCCTTCCAATATCAACCATTCTGTGATTCTGTGAGTAGTGATGGGATGTTGCTACACTTACTTCTTTTAACAGAAACCAAATCCAAAGTATGAACTGTCTGCATTTATTATAATTTATGATAGCAGTAGGTAGCAGAAACATGTGACATTTGTCACAACATTTGTGACATCCTGCACACAGTAGTATTATTTTCACCAATTCAAAGCCCTGCTTGCTTGAAGGTAAATAGAATTTGTAGCTCAATTTGTTCAACCTGCTTTTAAGTAATGCTGTATGTTTTTGCAAAGTTATAAAATGAAATAGCATTGATCCAAAGAATCTGCATTAACCGCAGTGCAATACAGCTTACATAAAAGAAAGTGAAAAGCCAAAAGACTAATCGACTTGGGAAACAAAGTTCAATATTGTAATAGTAATGAGGCTGATTTCAAATTTGTGGTGGGGAAAAAAAAAAAAAGGAAAAAAGAATGTTTCGATAAGCAATACAGCCGTATAATAAAAACTGCACAGGTTTCTTTACAGGTAAAGACTATATTGAACATGTTACACAATTTTTTTTGGTAGTACTAAGTGTTGGTATTTAACTAATGTGGAATATAACTACAAAATTCAGGTTTGGAGGAAAACCAGTAGTAAGAAAAACTTATTGTTTTTGGAAGACACTTAAAATGATTTAAATGGGGGGTTTTTTTAGAAATTACTTTCTAAGAAATCATATTTGTCAACCACTCACATGGCCGATCTCATACAAAAATGTACCATATTACTGAAGGTATTATGTTTGTTATAGTTGATTACATCACAAAACTTGAGTCTTTGTGTACAGTGAGGAAGTAGGCATTTTTGGACCATCCAGCGTATCTAACAACTCCAGTATTAATATTGAAATTGGGGAATTTTAACTGTAATAGAGTGATGTGAAAAACTGGTAATTGCAGCTACAAAAGACTGTAAGTTAGGACGCTTCCTGGGTAGTATATGGAAAAACCAGAGACTTTTCGAAAGAACATGGCTTAATACATTTTCTCCAGTAATGGGACTATTCTCCAAAGGAATTTCTGTTTGGTGATAGAGAGTAATCAGAAAGACCAGCATCTTGCACAATGTGTGAACCTAGGAGTAAGCAATTAAATGCTGTGAATACTTCTGACTGTGTTAATGACAGTTTGAACAGAATGAACAGAAAACTGTAAGGGCAAGTAGAGAGCCACTTTTAAAGATCATAGACTGCTGATCATTACTGGCTTGTTTAAATCCTTTCCAACATAGTAATGCCATCAGTGCGTCCTAACTAACAATACTACGAAGAAAGATGATCCAGCATATCGAACATGTCAAGATTATGATTTTTCATTCTCTAATGCTATCATTGCAGTGAATAATTTGTGGAACCCAAGAAATAATGTGTTTTCTCATCAGAATTTTTCTTCTTTTAGTAAGGTCTGTATTATGCTTTTTAAGATTCCTTTATAGCCCTAGCACATATTTTTCAGAGTAATTATGTCTCAGCTAAAAAGACAAAAAATACCATACAGAAATATAAACATCTGCATAGGAAAACTTAACTTTGAAAAGCACCTGATAGGATTATATGTACAAATCGAGTTGTAATTCACTGGGATTTATACATTTAACTTCCTCAGGCCCTTCTGAAAACCTCGTCTTAGAGTATCTCCTGCTTATCTATTTTTTACCTATTTCTATCACAGTTTTCATTAAAAAAAATGGCCATTTCTCTATGATAAATATATAGATAATCACTATAGACACATCTTAATACCCAATACCTAATATACAACATGTATGCCACCACACAGGAACTTTCCAATCAGTTACTTCTATTATTATTATTATTATCCAATACACACTAGGCTTCATACATATAATCAAATTTTGCAGTTAATGAAATCCATTAGTAAATAATATTTATAATGGTATTTTTCTTTTCATGTCATTTTGATTTATTTTTCATACTTAATATAAGGAAAACTAAATATAACTAAACACAAAAATTACTTTGTAGGAGGAAATCCTTATAAATGCCTCTAGGTTCCCTACAATTCATGTCTGCCTAGCATTTACTTCAGATAAAAGGCAGGGTTAACTGTGCTCAGTTGGTATCAAACCTGATAATCTCTTCTTGTCCCGAAGAACAGTTCTTATCGTCAAGAGCAACCCTAACAGAGAACAAGGATAAAGTACAGAACCTCTGTGCAATCCCACTGTCAGTCTCTGATAGGGGTCAGTAAGTAAAAGGATGAGACAGGGACACCAGAGTGCTCTGTGTCTCCATTAGGCCTGTTTAATTGCACTGATGTTTAAGGATGTGATGGGAGCATGCTCCTCTTCTGACTATACAAACTGTCAAATGCATTAAAACATATAAAGAAAACTGCTGTAGTTTTGTTATTAACTTACAGAATGACATAGGTGCATTTATTAGTCCTATCTAGGAACTATGGAACAATATAAACAATTAAGTCTTGCTTATTTATTTATATTTTAATTTAAAAATAGTTATTGAGGTTTATACTAGAATATTATTAAAAATAATAAAAATTCTACTAAAATGGCTCACTAGTGATTATGCAAAGAGCCAGCCATACCTGAAAAAATTCTTCCCAAAACTGGTTTTGAAGTGAAAAAAAATCAAAATAATTGAAATGAGTATTAAAAAAAAATTTAAGGGTTTTATATAATTCGGTAAATGAATGTTTGACAAAAATATGTAAAAAACCTGATAGCAACATTTGAAATTATAATTAACATCGTGAAAAAATATGACTTGGAAAATAATACAAGGAGAGTCAAATCATTTATTCAATACTGAGTTCACAGAATCTCATAACACTTCCGCCAGTTTTCCCATTTTGCTACAAGAATACAAATTTGTTCTTTAATTTTTGAACCTG
>NW_010972679.1:171081-199324 GCF_000737465.1 Haliaeetus leucocephalus
CCATTAGACAAGTGTTTTCTTTCCTGGGCAAGACAAATAAGCTATGCTTGCAGTTCATATACCAGTGCAAAGTTATTTCCAAGGCAAGGAAAAAACTTATTTGACTTGTTAATCAGAATATGAATGGAGACAGACTTATATTGTATCACCCCAAAAATATTTGCTTTGCATTATAAAAATACCTGACACATAAAGGATATGGAGAAAGTTGTACTCCTGTTATTCAAAGAACACCTGTACTGGAAAAAAAACAATATTTGATTTAAATCTCATTATCAGTTAAAATATTTAAAACTGAAAACTCCAGTTTTAGAAATGTTATAATTTTATGCTACACCAAACAAAAATTTTGTGTTATACATTAAAAATAGTCATTATAATGTTTGATATCTCTGATGATAGAATAATATTTCTATGTTCTTTTAAAACTTGTGTTTTCTCAGATGATTTCTGAACTGTAGAAAGTTTCTTGTTGTATCAAAAAGTGTGTCTACCAAGGCATAAATTCAGACTTAAATCAATATGCTATTCCATTTTCTCACACGCTGTATTTGATTGTTCCCACACATATTCAAAATTAAGTCTGCCATACCATAGTGAGAATGTTACTTTTAAATTCTTAGCATCTGTTCTAGAACTTTCACTCTGAAAGGTGTCTTGGACTATAATAACATATTGTATCAATCCAGAGATTTTGTTATGCCCTTTAGTATGAATTCTGTGCTGTTAATAAATTCTTAAATTTCAGTTGCCCATGTTTCATAAAATATGGTGCATCCTATCTCTGTCTTCTGAATACAAAAGTTATTAATATTTCATTTTAAAGCATAATGGCTAGCCTTAATCAAACAATATATTTCATATCACTGTGTAGAGTAGGGCATGATTTTACAGAAATTTTACAGGAAGTTCACCGAACTTGCATTTTTATCTAGCAATTTTTTTTCATTTATATTCATACATATAAAATAAATAATTATCAGTGCACCAGTGCACTCATTAAAGCAACAAATATAGTAAATTAATATGTTCCCAAATGAATAATAATATTTTGCAAAGTTTCAAATCCCTTCGTATTAAAGAGTAGCTATATTAAAGCTATTAATAAATACTGTATTTATTTCTTAGGTCTTCTGGGTTGGCAAATCTCTCCATTCCTAACATCCAATTACAACTTTGACCATTTCTTATTTTTCTTTCAGATTTATTTCCTATGTCATAATGCATTGCTTGCCTGCCAAAAAGATGGAATATGCAACTGTATACTGAAGTCACTTTCAGAACTCCTCAGGAAATCACTCAACACTCTGCAACTGTTACTTATCTTTCTGTGCCACATTCCAACTTCTATCTTCCTACTGGAAAGACTTTTTCTGTTCAGAGTCTCAATCTCAAACAGGCTTACTCAAGCTATATTGGCAACGTAGAACAAATGTATCTAGAAAATCTCTAGCAAAATAGAACAATGATGAAATATAAAAGAAGGATTTTCTTGGGTTTTTTTTTCATTTTTTTAAGACCTTTGCTTCATGAATTTGAAGAACAGTTTGAAGAGACAATCTTCTGATGAATTTTTGTATATTTCAAATTTATATCCTCTGATGGGCTTCTAAAGGATCAGACTCTTTAAGCAAAAATAATCTCCTCTTTTCCTGGATAAAATTCAAGAGCTTTGAATAAAGACAATCTGTAAAAGAGATTGTCACGAACTTGTGAACTCCAGGAGGGACTTCAACAGGGGCTAGAGAGTTGTTGGGGATTAGTAAATTAGAGAAATAGGAAAAAACCAGAAGACCTTGTAGAATCTTAGAAGGTTAAGCTCAAGACTGAGCTGTTGCTCAAATCAGTTCTTACCTTATCCCACTGAATACTTTTCGCACACAGCAGTCTCCACTAGCCAGAAAATTTGAAGTTATTAAGCTTAGCCTTAAGTTAGTGGGTAATGCCACTGGCATATGATTTCAGATGAAATCCTGTCCTGCTTAAATCACCGACAAGGGTCTTGTCAACTTCAGAAAAGACAAGATTCCTCCACAGAATTCAGTATCACTAACTACAGAAGGACATGTTTTCTTAAATTATGCAAGTATAAACATCAATTACCAGGAAAAACTGACCTTCCATTAAGAATGTACTTTTTTTCTTTTAAAACAAACTTAAGAGAGAAAACAAAATATTAGAACTTACATTCAATATCAAGGTACATGGTCTTTTGGTGCCCACCAATTCTACTTGCAGCTTCACAGTCATATCTCCCTGAATCTGACAACTTCACATCTTTAATATGCAGTGACGATTTTCCATGCTGCCCTTTGACTTCTATACGGCCATCTGGGCTCTGTTTACATTGATTCAGGAAAAAAGAAAGGTTTTATATATATATGTATATTTATGTATGCTTTATATATTAAACACCATTGATAAGTATGACTGAAAGCATCTCTTCACCTATGGTGAAGTTATTACTGACAGCTAAACAACTTCTAAATTTTTCAAATAAATAAAAAAAAAAAAAAAGAAAATATGTTCTGTTTCTAGGCACTATAATCAAGGAAATAAGTACATGCTTAAAGGAACATTGTCAAGGTAAACCACAAAATGTACCCACTTATGACTGGAATACTAAACTGCATACTCAAAACCTGTTTATGATCTCACTCAATTTATTATGATGCTGTAGTTAATGAAAATGCATACATGTAAAATCATAGTATCTTAGATTAGAGTTAGCATTATCTCTTTTGTCCTTAAAAATATAACTGTGAAACTGAATAGAAATACCCCCTCAAACAATGATCAAAACACAAATCCAATTATAGATTTATTTTCATTATTCACATTTTCTTGTCAGAAGCTCACAATTTTTAAAAAAATAGGATCCATAAATGTAACTGGAATTTCTGGATTTCATTTCCATATCATTGCATGGAAAAGGGCAAGGGAGAAAAAATAAATGCTGGCTTCTCATCTTCTGGAACATAAATTCTGTATTTAGCAACTTTACAAAAATCCTTATCCATAACACCTCCCCATCCCCTCCCCCAAAACTATTTGAATTTCAAGAGTATAAAAACATTAGGGAAAACTAAATAAAGCAATTTTTAAAAAAATCCTTTTCTTGACACTTCAACCTTCATGGAGCAGTATACCTGAGGAAAAAGAAGTTATTTTTAATCTGGTTCTGCTCTTTACTTGTTTTGTAGCTTTGGGAAACTTGCTTTACTTCTTTGTTTCACTTCTTTCATTTGAGGGAAAAAAAAGCTGATAAAAACTATTGATATTTACCTACCTTCATTACTGAGGAAAGTGGAAAAGGGAGGGAAAACAACTATTTCGTTGTATCACATTTAAACTTGAAACATACTTCAATGTCCAATCCTATAAATACATACACTCAAATTTACTGCTTTTTACACTAAATACTCACCAAGTGGCAGCTGATATTTAAGTGACTGAGCTTTTAACTCTGTACAATTGTTTCTTCACTGAATACAGAAAAAATGCGCGCAATTTATATCTTAAAATCTTTGACATAAAGCAGTTAAATAAAGCATTCTGTATACCATAATTTCTATCGAAAGGAAAGTATTCTGATCCCACATCAGAATCCAAGAACACTGAATTTTTTTTCCTGTGAAAACCTCACAGCATAGGTACATAAATTAAAGTTACGGAATTCTAATGTAAGAACAAACCTAAAATCCTCTGGGGATTGGTAAAAATTAGTAACTAAAACCACTTAGTTATCTCTTATGTAATTTCTAATGCTGAAACTTCTATTTTCATTATACCTTTAAAAAAGGAAAGAGAGAACTTATGAAGTTACTAATAAACATGCTACAGTACTGAATGTCACGGGTTTTGGAGGGAATTCTTGGGATAATTAAATTGAAGTTCTTGAAGTAAAACATTAAATAGTTTTCTAATTTCTGATATACAAACTACTTTCTATGACATAATTAATAACAGTATTATTTACCTATGGATTATTTGCTCCTTTTTTAAAAATATCATGTCTGTCATGAATTGGTAAATCTACATTATTCCTACCTAAAATGTACATACACTTCAGCAGATTTATTTCTTATTTTACCTTGATTACAAATATTTTCCCAAGAAGTCACATTTAAAAATGTGAGAAGACATATGCTGAAACAACCTGTGACTATGAATCACAGATACAGTACTAAACACTGTATTAGTGATTCATCTAGAGCTGCCCTCCTAAAGCACTCGGGTAGCTCTGTACAATAGAGAGTAGTAGTAGAGAACAGGTATTTTGAGAAAAACACTTTCTTTGCCCTTCCTTATTGTATATTACAAAACTACAATGAGGAGCCAAATTCTTTCTTAGTACCTCCTCCTTGCACAATACGAAGTGTCTGTGTAATTATATTGATCTATAGCTGTAACAACACATTCACTGAAGTTCTTTCACCATAATTTTCTGAATTAGATCAGAGATTATTCAACTAGCTCAATTTTCTGTTTCCAGTAATAGGTTATTAGAAGCTAATAGGTTATTAGAAGCACATATGAAAAAAAAGAATAAAATTGGCACTAAAAATATATATGCCAAATGGCAATGCTTCACTCCCTGAAAAACAAATACATACTAATTGTACCTTCTGTGCAGTATGGTCAACAGGATTCATGTAAAAAGAGTTAAATTATTTGTAATCCTCACTAAAATCACTAAAGGTATTTTTACAGAAGTATAAAATTTGCAGTGCTATTTTGTACTTGATGACAAAGAAAAAAATTATCAGTTCAATACTAATCTCAAATACTATAATTCACTGTATAATTCACTATATATTTCAATATAATTAATTCCATACATTACAAAGCACAGATATGAGTGCTAATTGATGGGGGGTTTTTTGAAAAAAAAAAGGTAATGAAAATAAGCACAAAGATCCTTAAAATGAAATAACTTTTACAATAACTTCTCAATCTTGTTTTTAGTTTCTGTATTTATTTTCTAATACTGCTGGAAAAAAAATTTGGTCTGCACCCAAAATAGCTTTCCCATGTTCTCATGTATGAGAAAAAAAAAATTTGATCAAATATAGTTGATGTAATATATTTAGATTTATAGTAAGGGCAAAACCCAACTTAATAAATACTCTGAATGATATGACATTTTTGCATAACCACATCATCTATTCTCATCATCAAATATATGGTAAGAAGCATCTTGAGAGGGATCTATTAGGTTAAGCAAAGTCCACAAAAAGAAATAAAAACCGTAACAATTGTAGGCAAGAAGATTTGGCCCAAATTATCATAGAAATATGTATTTACTAAAGTTAATTTCTACTCTTCCAAAATTGTCTAAAAATTATTACAATAGTCTCTTTGAAATTGATTACAAAATAACATAATATATATAATAAGGTGTTTTCTGCTGCATTTCTCAGAATGCATATTACACTGTGGCTTCTTCATGAACAGTTTAAGAAGTCCTGTATCTGGTCCTATTCTGCAGATGGGTTAGTGTACAATTCCATTAATTTTTCTGCAAACATGGTGCAATACCTGAATAAAAATATACTGTTTGGCTGACATTCCTGAACACAGAAATACATAAAAGAAAACAAGAGTGCAAATACAGACCAAGAAAATTCCATAAATAAATAAATAAGTAAATATGTTTTGAAGCAGTTGCCTATGTCTAGAGAGGATTGCCAGAATATGCTGGAGATTAACACATGCAGATGAAAAATGCAAGATAGTATGGTGAATTTTCACAAGGACTTCAAAAATACTAGTGTGGCTGTATTACATCATTCTATGGTATAAGTCAGTTAACAGAGATCTGAGTAAATAAATCAAGGACATATTGTGATGACACAAAAAGCACAATAACAGTGCAGTCATGCTGAAGCACAGCTAGAAGCAAACTTTAGGAATGCAGCAGAGACACAGAAGTTGACTACAGACAGCAAAGAGCAATGAAGAAACTGGGACAAAAATCGAATAGGCAGTGTTAGCCTGAAGCAAAAATTGAAGCCATGTTAGTTATATTTCCCTGTTCTTGTAAAGGGCATTAGCAAAACTAGAATATACCAACAAAGCAGAAGTCTGCATTTATACTGATCCATAACATCAGTCTTCTTATTTAACTTTGAACAGCAAATACACAATGTCAAACAGGGGCAGCACTAACCCTGGGGTCTGCACCCACCAGAACTTTATAACCCTTGGTAAAACCTTTCTGAGGCTTATTTCCTTTCTGCATTAAGTATGGTGAGCACACATTAGCACCACATCTGGCACTGTAACACAACAAAACAGAAAGAGGAAGAGACAGCACACATGGGAACACAATGTACACTGCACCTGCCCAGTAGTCCTCAGTAGAAATCTCCACCAGGAAAAAAAGCATTGGAACTGCCACTGGTGACAAATCAAAATACAGATATAATCTCTATAAATTAAAAATGTCAGTAACAATCATGTCTGCCTGAAATAATAATGGACACCTACTAAATTGGAATATTCTTTTTTTCCTTTCAAATGTTATAGTGGGAGAGATGTACAATACGTACTATGGTGTTTTCTGCTAGGTTGAATAAGTACATGTGCTTTTATTTCTTAGTATTAATAATGAGTATAAAAAATAGACAAAACAAAACCCTAGACAACCAGAACAGTCTCTATGGTTCAGTACTCATGATTTCTTCTCATTCACTGAATTACTCTGCATCACTGTGGAGCATGAATAATCAGTGAGGTCTGAAAAACATATATGGTCAACACGATTCCCTACAGACATACATATTTCTTTAGAAAGATCAATGAGCAAGTATGTTAACAGGCACTTACACTCTAAGACTTTGGAAGCATAATTTCAATAAACAGACCATTGTGTGTCCTGAAAATGGTAAAGACAGACAAGGTCTTTGGAAGTTACCTTTTTACAGCATTTTGGAAATCATAATAAAATCTTAATAATTCAAAATATTTTTCATCATTAATGTTAATCAGATAATTTCATAGAATTTATAAATAAAACTGAGTTTGGGGGGGCTTTGTTGGTGGTTTTTTTCCCCCCAAAACCTCATCACCAGCATAAAGCTAAAACACACATGACAAATCTTCAGCAGAGAATTTGATAGTGTTTTACTCAGGTAAAGTTGACTTTGTGACTTTATCCACATAAAAAACATATTCCCTAAATTAAGAATTTAACATTTCACAGAAAAACACCTTTTATTTTGAATACTGATAGCAATCTAGTTATCTGTCATCGTCAAAGAAAAAAACGCTCTTCTACGCAGGCCTCCAAGTAAAATTATCCATAATAACAACACTGAATTATAAAAAAGGGCCTTCTGAAAAAAAAAAAAAACAACAAACCCCAAACCCAAGGAGCAGGAACTTTCTGCACTTGCAATATTCTTATTCAGAATATGTAGCTCAACCCAAAGGAATCCTACACTAATAATAACATGGGAGGTATTTCATCACTTGAGATTAATTCTACAGACTCTGTAAAAGTAAATAAATATTTTCTATTTTGATAAAATTCTTGCCATTCTATATATGCTATTCTACTACCTGACTTCTTCTGTCATGCTTTTGCTTCCCAAACTTCTCACATGATTTGTAGTTCCACACATGAATATTCCCAAAGTCCTGACCGGCTGATGCTGACCTAACTGGTCAATGCACAGCTTCAAAACCATGTTCCAGAGCTCCCAAGGCAGTACCAGAATGATGATAACCATGTATTTGAAGGGATCCACATGCAGAGAGAATAAGGATGAGACGACAACATCCACAAAGAGACAAGAACAGCTTCTGGGATGGAATAACTCATTCAGGTATCATGGAGTATTCAATCTGCACAATTCCTTTGCCACCGTAGTAAAAAAAAAAAAGTGTAATTTATCAGAATGGGAGAATTAGCTGATTCTGATGCTTAGATATTGTCATTCTTTTTCAATTGTAGAAAGCTTTACTTGGAGAGAGGTGGATGGTGTGATTAGTGGTTAAGTTTGATTTATAAACCATTTCTCCAACTCCCACTGAGGAACTGTAGCACCAAATGAGATGAAGTTGTATGACTGCCAAAACATGCATTTTGAGTTGGCTGAAAGCAGGAGTGGAAAGTGACAACAGATGCAGAAATTGGTGACTCATTTGCAGCTGGATTTTGGTAATAATACTTGGATGGTTAGAGCAGCTGTAACTGTGTTGATTATCTTCCCTCCTACAGAATTCACCATTTGGCTGACAAAGTACTCCTTCATCCCTTGAAATCCAAATGCAAGCAAAAAATCCCTCCAGGTAAATCTAGACAAGTTGAAATACCTTTATTTGTTTTTCTTCTAATGTTTAAAGCTTATTTGTGATCAAAGTGCCATTGCTGTCCATAGTTACACCACTGCAGGTCAGTTTTGCCTGTCATGTATTCACCAAACGTCTTCTGACACCTTGTGTACTTGAGTGCTATTTTGGATGTGCATTGCATGTCTTAACAACAGAAAAGATTAAGAACCAGTAGCTTAGAATTAAGAGTTTTGTTTCTTTTGTAAAACACAGTGCAACATACCTAAGAACAGTCATTGTGAGAACATATAACTTGAGTAAAAACTGCAGGACTTTTTCAAGTTGCTCCAAAGGAGCTGCTGCAGATGTACATGGTAGAAGTTCCTCACATTGGTAGGGGGAAAAAAAAAAAAAAAATTAATTTTATGCCTAGCTCTTCCTTCTTCAGATCAAATTGTCAAAAATTGCCAACTCATTGTGTTGTCTTGGTCATGTTTGAGTACGCATCACTGAATTTTCAAGGAGAAAACAAATACTGATTAACAGAATCATCTTTGGAACTTCATGAGTAACATTTTTTTTAGGAAGCTTTCTGATTTTGAGTTGTGTTGATAACCACATGAGAGGAAAATTTCAGATCACATACTTCAGGCTGACATTTCTTATATGTGAGATTTAAGCAGATCATAATTGCTCATGAAACTGTTCCTTGAAGCAGCATGAAAGATAAGAACTTCTGCAACCTGACATGCTGATACTAAACGACGATAAAATTCCAGAAGTCTATTAAATGTAAGTGACCAGCAATTCCTAGTCTGAAAATCTACCTTTGGTGATGAGAAAGGGCTGTTAGTCACAACAGCCATCATCGTGTAGAAGCTGATGGAAGCTCCCTTCTGGATTATGGATGGTATATTCACAATATTTCCCATTCTCTTCAGGTAAATGTATTCTATCCATGCACCTGTTGGAGACAGCAGAAAATTCCAGAGTATTGCTACGTGCATATGCCTTAATGTCCAGTGAATCAGAATAATGCTACAGCAGTGTCTTGGACTTCAGTGATTTTTATAGGAGACCTTGTAATTCTTTTAGAACTGCAAGCTTGTTAAATACATATGTCAGCATGCTGAAAATTCCTGATTTTTTTAGGAATTTGTTTCTCCATAAGGAAGAAATTATTGAAGAACCTACTGTTTGTAGATCTATAGTGCAACATCACGGAAGTCACAAAAAACTAATCTTGAAGAAAACAATATCGTCGTTTTGATTTTCTGTTCATCTGCAGACATAGCAGTTACTTCTAAAGAATTCAGATTGGAAATAGTAGCGGGTACTATGCAGGTTGTTAACAGCATGTACAATATCAGGAAAAATGTATTCTTGAAAGCTTCATATAACTTTTAGAAATTATGAACTGATATTTGATTGATTCATGCTGGCATTTCTTTCAAACTTAAGTTATTATGTAACGAGATGACATGGGATACACCAAACCCACTTACTAAGACATGGAACAGAAAACAACTTCTTTCCTTGATTGGTTTTTACTCACAAAAGAGTATGAAAGAAAAATAATAAAGAGAAAATATGATGATCAGCCATTCAAGATTACTTCTGCTAAAGATGCAAATCACAATAAAGAAAAGGTTGAAGATTATTAATGGCAAAAAATATTAGCATCACATGAAAAAAAGCTTGTAGAGGAAAATAATCATTAGTTTTGGCCATAAAAAAATAACAATAGTAACCACAAATAAGTGTTTATAAGTATAACAGAAATACTATAACTGTAATAATTACATATGTACTTTGCAATTAGAAATTCTGATTCACTCATAAATACTGTATTTAATGGTTTTATTCCTAAGAATTTTGCTGATCTGAATCTACTGAAACACTGCTATGATGCCATTAACACAGGTGACTCAGATAGATTCAGACCAGCAAAATTCTCAGGAATACGACCAGAAGTACAACATTCTCATTCAATACAGACCTCACACAAAACAGCCACTAAAAATAATGATATTACTATACAATTACATCTTACTTTAGACAATAAAATCTTATTGTAACTTGATTCTTTGGATAAGTGAGAATGAGACACAGGTGATTATACCCCAGCTTTGTAAATGGTTTAAAATGGTTATGAAGCTTTTGTAACTTCAGTGCAAATTGGAGTCATAAGGTCTGCCTGCAAAAGGTGAGTAAAGGAAGACTCTAGCATAAGCATACGGCTCCAAACATGTACCAGTATGGCATCTAGGACTGCTAACTGTGATTCGCCAGAACTTATTCTTCAGTGATTACTCAATCTCTGTGCATCTGAACAAGAATAATCACTATTAAATATGTATAGCATCAGTAGCAACGAGTATGGTTATTCTGACTAGGAACTTCAGCCTAGTCCTGTTTCTGTTTAGGCTGATTCAAATCTGAAGTAAATATTATTTCAGCTGTAGAAATAACTACATGGTGAAAATGGTGAAACTATACATGGAACTAAAATGGTGAAACTATACCACTGTACTGCACCTAACTACCAATGCAGAGTGAGTTACAAAACTGTGAAAGAACAAGGAAACATCAAGCATTAGGATCCCAGCTTTCATTCAGGCAGGGATTGTACCCCAGTAAGTATGATTCTCCTATTACTAGTAAAAGCTCTGCACTGCTCCAGTGCAGGGTCTTGGGACTTGCCAGGAGTTGCCTTATTCTGAGGTGATTTCAGTTTGGTTTATGATTGCAAGTCCCTAGTCATCAGGTAACTACCTGAATTTGTTTCTGCTTAGCTCTGTGCTAAGCATGATGTATGGCAATGGTCTAACTAACAAACATTAGCTCTTTATCTTGATTGGGAATGGAGGAGGCAGTTCTGTAACTTTTATAACTAACAGGTGAAAACAGTAAAAAAAAAAACCAAAACAACAAAACAACCTGCAGCTGGAAACCCATGAAGACAAAGCATGTAAGCTGACTGCAGTACAAAATGGAAAAAAATAACTTCAAGTTGACCCAAAGCAAGGAAGGAAGCAAGCATGGTTTTGGTCAGGTTTCTTTTTAAGGGGCTGGCATGGGAGGTTAAGTCATTTGTGTTTTCCCCTGGAGAAGAATTTTGGATACTGATGAATTGTTAACCCTTCTCTCTTTTTTTCTTTTTTTTTTTCCTCTAAAGGAAAATGAGCACTGTCAACCTCAGGTCTCAGGAGAATACTGGAAGGGTGACTATAACAATGAAAAGAAAACTAGGAAGCTTTTGTATAACAATTTTAACAGTAATGTTAATTATTTTACCCTGTATTACTTACATAACTTGGATTAAAGTGGGACTGATAAATTCTTGGATAAATACTGGTTGTATCCCCCCTCTTGCTCTCAAAACTCTTCTGTAAAAATATAAAATAACCTTTAAAATGACAACTACTCCAAGAATGTCAAACTAAGCTTAATGCATTTATATATACTTTCATTTCATTTTCATAGAATTCAGGTTCAAACCATGACGCACTCTAGCTTTAGTTGCAGGAATAACTGACGTGGTGAAGGTATGCAGTTATATAACACAGAGTAGCACAACATGTGCTTTCTTTAGAAAAAAAAAAAACAAAGAAAAAAAGGATCATGATTTTAGTTTCTCTTACTGGTTTTTTCAGTAGTTGTATGCAGTTTGGGATCCTTTCCAGTTTTCTGTAAAGGTGATGTATATTTTATTAAAATGACTATGGCTAGACAGCAGATAGGAAGTCTGTCTGGAAACTGGGATGAAGTGGAGCCCTGCAGGGGGATAAGCAAGCAACAACGCTTCCTTAGGGGAAGAAAAGGCACAGAAAGCCAGAAGTCCATCACTTGAGTCATGAGGACCAGGGGAATTGTCTGCAGGAGGACACAGATCAAAAAGTCTTTGCTCACAAACCACAATAATTCTGTAGGGCTTTTTGCAACTGAAGAAACAACAGGAAATTATTGCACTAGCCAGCAAAATGGAGAAAATGAGCTCACCTGGACATATCTGAAAGGGCATAGAAATATTTGTTCTCAAGTTATTTTACTTAATTGGCATCATCCAATAGAGTTTCTCTATTTACACTTCTAAATTTATTTATATGTATGCATAAAAATAAAAGATTATGCTGAACATAATTAGGGCATATTTGCTAAATACGACCTGTGAGTTCAGGAATTCTTAAACAATATCCATGAATCTTAGAGGTCTTAATTTTAAATCCCTACAGTATTGCTTTTGGGTGAGATAATGATACTTCTATCTTAATAAAGATTACTATAGTTTTGGTAGTACTGAAATCACTTTGAATCTGTGATAAGGAAGCACTGATAGCTGTGGTCTAAATAACATTGCATGTTTCATACTGTAAATATTATGTTTGTCTAATCAGAATACATGCAAATTCTCTCCCCCCCCCAGTTAAAAGCTCTAAAAGAAGCCACTGTAGTTCCTGTTGAGATTCTGTACTTATTTTCACATTTTCTAAATTAAAACAGAAAATATATTTTGATCAACAGACCGTAACTCCAAATAAGGCTTCTGAAATGTGTTGGCAAATTGTATTATTCAGTTTGGAACCCTAAATATTCACAAAACTGTATTTTTAATGCAAATTTCTATATTAAATATCCATTTTTGTATAGTATTTTAAGAAGAGGAACATTTATAGAGTATTATGTTAATTCAATCAGTTTTTAGCAAGTAATATAACCCTGAGGGCTTTAACATTACTTATCAGCTACCTATAAGATACATTAAAGCATGTTAGATGATCAGCTTGCATTAAGGTGAAGATTACCACATGCTATTAATACATTGACCTTTGGCATAAATGTCACAACTTGATTTATACAAGCAGAAATTCACAGAAAAACAAAAACCATCTTATTTACATTATTGTAACATTTATAATAACATTCTAAATTAATGTTATTAATTTAGATAATTAATAATTATTTAAATTAAAATTAATGTTAATAACACAGGTTGAGTCTGTGCATAGATGAGAGTTATTTTGACTATGAATTAGAGCTCAGACCTATGGTTCAGTTATGCAGTCCTAAGAAATATTGTTTGCTGAATTCCAGAAGCTGTCAGTAAGGGATGGTGCAAACAGTCTTAATTTTTCCCAATGCAAAGAAATAAGACTCTTGCATTATGCTTTATGTTAACTTGCACGGCCTCCTAACTATCACAGGTGATAGACATACACTGGTCCATTAGCATTGTCATGTTAAACTGCCAAAATTTGACTGTGTTTGAAATCTGAGAACTGGTATTAATAGGAAGATAGCGTATGAGTAGATGCACACAGGGAAGATGGTATAGTGAAAATGTGATAGGAAAATGTGGTTTTTTAACAGCATACTAAGGACATTAACAAATTATTAAGAACTAATTATTACACAGAGTTTAGATAATTTGTTCAAAAAAAAACAAATCAAAAAAACCAAATCGAAAAACAGAATCCAGGCCACTTGCTTTCATACTGGTTTTGCCAAAAGTCTAAATATTTATTTTCTCCTAATAAAAAAAAGGTATTCAAACTGCTTTTCAGGTCAGGAAAACTGCTGACAGGTTTTAATAGTGTGAAATACATTTTTCCAGCATTACACTGTCAATTGTATCAGTGATTGTGCTCATTTCCTATGAGTTTCCATGGTATGTAGAAAATGTAACATTTCCAAAGTCTCTGGAGAATGTCCTATAGTATATCAGTGAACACTACCAAATTACTCCAGTGTATAAAGTGTGGCTGTATCACTTTTAATGTATCATCAGATGCAGGACCTCTATTTCATCAGACAAGTAACAGCTGTTTGAAAGTTATTAAACTGTTAGCAGATAGTACAACTGATACTTAGGCAGAAACTCATGAAACAATCTTTTGTGTAGTGGAAGGACTGAATGAATATTCAAGTCCAAGCTGCATTGGTATTGTAGGAAATATTGGTCCATAAAAAGTTCCCTGATAATTTCAGTCTTCATTAGTGTAACAGATAGAATATCATCACTGATGATGAAATGGAAAAAGCTAATATTGGAAGGGAAAGAAATGCCATTTCCAAGCCTGTATGGCTTTATTTCAGCCAGTAAATGCAGCACCACAACCCACAGAAAGTACCCCAAAATATCTATTTTGTGCATAGGTAGTACATAAGAAAATGGATAAATGGGAGACAATTTTTAAGTTTGAAGTATAAATTAGGTAGAAATAGGATTATCCATTTACAGAAGGGATAAAAAAAATTGTATTTAATTGTTAAACAATTGATTAAATTAATGATGTTCCTAAATAAACATCCTTCTTTCCCTAGGTTGTTTAAGCTTTTAATACAGAGGAGGTATTAAATTTTACATTTTATTGGCTTTTTGTCATCCTTAAAGAATCAACAACTTTGTCCCAGTGGAAAATGACCTTAAAGTTTTACTGAAAGGAAAAATTTGCATAAATGAGAGAATTCTGAGCTAGTGTAATACCAATACAGTCATACACGCAACATGAATACATTTATGGATATGTGTATGTAAAGCCATTTGGGTCTACTCTGGGTAACAGAGAATTCAATTTCTCTCCTAAAAGATGAATAAATCTGAAGGGCCCTCTCGCCATGTGGCAGAGATTTAGTATTGAGTTGTCAATATAACCACCAACTAAACCTGCATTGGGGAAGAAGCTATGGTACATCAAAATAATTTCTATCTTCAGTTTTGGCTTCATTTACATATCACTGCAGATACTGTTATCTAAAGGAGTGTGTGGAACTCAGATGAATGATTGCACTACTTATGGAGTTTGAAATATCCACATTGGCTTGCAGCTTTCCTACTGTAATGCTTCCTCGGCTCACCCAGGAAAGCTGCTCTGTATTTTTAGCTGCATACAATCTTACCCCTCCAAAATCAATCTTCCTACTAAAATAGTGTCACCCCCCAAAACTGTACACTCTGCTTTTAGCTCCTTCTAGTTAATTGAAGAGTTTGTTCCAAGTCCACATTAGTGTAGCTGAACATGCCACAGAGATGAAGGACCCCCAAAACATATGCAGTTTTGTATGGGTCAGATGACTTGTGAGAGTATACTATTCAGTGCTTGTATGTGCTCCATGTTTTGCATACGTCATAGGGTATAAATCTGTATAATCTCAACAGCACTGATTACCTAATATTTAAGGCCATCCTCCTGCTTTCTGCTCTCTTTCAAGTCCATTCATTTACCTTCTCCTTCCAGTCACAATATTCTTACTCTTTTATTTCATAGCCTTAACATGTGAAGCCCACCATGATTCATTTTGGGGTTAAAAACAAAATAAAAAAATCTTTGATGCCTGATTGAATTGTTTGCAGAGTGTCCTAATTGCATAATCAAATGCAATTGCAGCATTAGGCCTCTGATAATATTACAACAGAAAAAATATTCTGTGATATTGTAAGTAGATTAATTTACAAAGAGTGGGATTTGTATAGCTCAGAAAAAGAAAGAAATTGCCTGGACTCAATTAAAATTCCCTAGATACATCTATGTCTCCTCTTTTGGGGTGATTCACTTAAAATAAAGACCTGATCCTCAATAAGCGAGAATGTAACAGAGTTCTCATTACTGTCTCAAAAGAAAGGCAACACAATTCTCTGACACTGTAACACTGCTCCTTTTTCTGCAGCAACAATAGCATATACCGGAAGCAAAACATTTTTCACCTTCTTTTTATTGACATTTGTAACAGGTGAAGTGGAGTTAACAGGCTTGGGGAAAAAGCAAAGTTGACCTCTCAAAGAAAAAGGCAAACCAAACCCCAAATTCTTTACCTTTGTCTATTGCCTGATCATTAAAACTATGAAAAACTCTACAAGCGCCAGATAGTTATGATTTGCATGCCAATATAAAGTGAATTCAAACTTGGAAAAGCATTTAATTATTGGTCTGAGGTCTGCAATATTTAGAAACTATGTCACAGGAAATTTCACAGGGACACCCAGATTATTATTGCAATGGTAGGTACATGCAAGGAAGTAGAACTCAAGCTATCTCTGTAGTCTTCGTTAGAAAGTTAAAAATCAGAGATTTTTTTTACTTATGGATACAAGAAGAAAAGTATAAGGTATTTCAAAGACATTTAGTGAAACTCTATCAAATATATACAAAATAGAGTGTCATTTCATATATCTTGAATTCAACATCCAAGTTGCAAATTTTTTGTTTGTTTGGTTTGGGGTTTTTTTGTTAACCAGTTACTCCACACATGAGGCATTATCAAAACTGAGTATCAGATACTGGACTGTGGCCTCTCCATGCTGACTTCTTTCATTCATTTTGCATGTTTAGATCATAAATTCTTCAGGGTAAAGATTGTCGCTTTGGACACATGCTGCATACAGTGGAGCTATTGTCTCATATCAAGCCCCATCTGTTATTGTCATTTGTATTCCAAAACAGGGCTTGAAATGCTAATTGCAAACATTGGTCAGCTTTCATATTTCTGCTAGAATTAGGTACTAGGAAAGTAGAGCATGAAACTCTGCCCTCACACTTCTGCAGCATGCACAGGAATCAATGACATTTTTGTATCAGAGAATCAGGATATGCTCTCCTTCACGGATGTGTGTAGATATGTATGTGCATGTCCAAAATCCATTTTATAAGTGATTACAGCAAATCAAATCCAATCACTATCCTGCCTCTTGTTCTACAAAATGCAACTCTTCTCCTGCCTCCTTTTTTTACTGGGAAAAGGGCCAGGCTTGCTGGATGCACAGAGGTCTGTAGGAACATCCCGTTTCAAATCACAGCCAAAAGGGGCATGACCAGGTTGGCACATTAGTGAAAGGACGTGCAATGCTGGGGAGTCGGGGACCAGAAGCGCAGAGGCAGAGTACATGCACCAAGCAGAGAGTTTTGGCTTGACACTGCAACAGCAGATGAAGCTCTGGTCTTGGACTAAACCTCCATTTTCATTTTCAAATCTTTAAGGATAAGCCAAACACCTTCTGTCATGCATAATCATTCATTTACTCAGGCTTACCCACTCTCATGTATTTATGGGTTTTAAAGCCATAAAAGGATTACAGAGGTCATCTAATGTGACCTCCTGGAAAACTTTTCATTTAAACTTTCAAGAGGGGCCAGAGGAAGTGGAAAGACCCATTTATTTCAAATTTTCAATGAAAGAGGGACCACACACTGTATGGTAGATTGTTCCAAAGGCTAAGTGATAAAAGGAGAGAGGAAAAGGCTTCTTTGCTTCTTGTTTGAACTCACTTGGCTTCAACTTTCAAATACACACTTCTGATGTACTGAAAATCCTTTATCAAAGCTATATTTTCCTAAGCGATCATTATAGACCTCTTACTCATTAACATTATCCTCCTTAAGCCCAGCAGGGTTATTTCTTTGATCTATGACTTTGGTGCATATTTTCCATTCTTTTGGACATAATAATTCCAAATCTTGAAAAAGCCTATGTCCTTAGATTTAAGATCTATCTATCATTTGAAAGAAAATATTTTGAATCCATGCAGGCTAAGAATGGTCTCACACTCAGCCCTCTTCCTTATCCACACGAGGTATGGTTGCATTTTAGCAAAACAAGAATAACATGGTTGAGGAGCTACATGCTAGAAGTAACAAAAATATAATTAAAAATAAGAACAACACTTCTTGTGTTTTTTTGTTATCATCATGTTACTATTATAGTTAGAGCAGTTCTTCCATCTTCTATGGAAAAAATTCATCGCCTAAAGATATTCTTAATTCAACAAAAATGTTGGACAAAGTGCAGTCTATATCAAAAAATGTTTTAAAACTGATAAAAAATTCAAAAGATGAACTCACTGAATGCAGCTGATAATTTTTATGTTTATGCAAGTATGTCTGGTGATTGGACATGGCTTCACAAGTTATCACATATAAATAATAATTTCAATTTAAAACTATGTTACACTCCCCACATTTTCTTCAATTCACCTTTTCCTTCTCTTTCATTGTGCAAAACATTGCTGTATTATTCAACAATTATACAATAATTTAATCACTGATAGTTTTGTTCTTTATTCACCTGATTTGGTAGAAAAGCACAAGCCAAGGCTTTGGCATCCTAGAGCTGGAGCAACCACTGAGCAAACACAACATTATAGCTCAAGAACATATACAGTATTTCAGAACATTTATTCAACGTTCAGCAAACCTCTCCCAGGAGCAATACACATAGAGTTCTTTCATTGGCAAGAACAAGAGGAAACCATATAACTGCGTTTATTCTCATTCTTTTTATCTTCCATGTACCGTATGTCAGCACACTGGTAGAATGTGAATATAAGTTTTAGTTTGGTTGTCAGTATTATTTAGTCGAACCACAGGTCAGAGAATGCTACTAACACATCTAGACAGTTTAACCATGTACAGTTTGAACTAAGAATATAATACTATCCTATATAAGCACCGGATAAATTTAAGGTTTCAACTGCACCAACATTTTTTAGCTTGTTTCTGCCATTTGCCTTCATTTTCAATTTCTGATATAACAAAGTTATTTTAGGAACATTCCAAACATAAATGAAAGGCTACATTTGTAAATTTTGAAGCAAGTGTATTCTTTGTGGGTCAGAAAGATGACCTTTGACTTGAAATATTTAAGGAGGAGAGAAACTGCTTTGTTTTAATGAAAAAATATTAAAAAAAATATTATATAAATACTGTTATATTGCTCCAAAATGGAAATCACAGAGCAGGAAAATGGTAGACAGAGCCTCACGTAAACTGCCTCAATTCCAGGAAAGGTCAAGTCAGAGACTAGACCAGACCAGACATTCTCCTTCAGAACACAAATAATGGAAGTACATAATTCCTTAATATACAGCAATTCCCTATAAACTGAGTGACTTACTATGTAACTAATTCCCTCAATGGCATGATTACTGTATAGAGTTGTCAATTGTTTTTTTAAGCAACAGCTATGAATATGCAAACATCTGCAGGAAGACTGTATTTCGCTATTTGATTATCTGGAGTAAAAATTCTGAATCAGCCAGCCAGAAAGATGGTATCTTACATACTTTAACCAGCACAGAGAAATTCTGCAGTTTATGTAAGGAAATTGAGAAGAAAATACTTGTTCAAATACTAAAAGAAAACTATTTAAAAACAAACAAAAAAAAGAGCTCTGTAGAAAAAGCTTGTTATCTGCATGGTTAGGAATAACATTACACTGTTCCGTTTTGCTTTCACTATTCCATCTAATTACAGCTCTTGTTCTCACAGTAACTGACTTCCTTCATTGTCGTACTGTAATCTTTCTCTACTCAACTTACTATTGTAATATAACATGAAAATGGGAAAACAAAATGGGAATATAGGCTCAATTTGTAGTTATAGACTACTTGCTCCATGTGAGAAAAACTATAAGAAAAGAGAAAAATAGGGAAAAAAAGCCATTAGAAGTGGGAAAGAAAGAACTCCAAAGTATTCAATTTTTTTTATTTCAGATTTCTACAACCTCCACTGCATTTTGATAAATACTGGACAGAGTCCAAATATAGTCAAGAAGGGCTACCGGCAGCCATTGTGATCAAAACAAAATTGAAAATTTTAGCAGGGATTATGTACGAAAATTTAGGCCTGATGAGATGAATTACCTTTCAGCACTTTAATTGTTTTTTTCTTAGTATTTTTTTTTTAATTTAAAATTTAGAATTTCCATTTCTCTCTTATTACCTTGGAAAGTAGCAATTCCTTCCAATTCCACAGGAATCTAGAATTAATCTATCTCTAAATTAATTTTCTGCTTACAAAAAGATTAGCCAGACAATACATATAAAGGCTGATTTACCTTGTCACCTTCAGAGAAAGTTATCCCATCAATGGCCCTTTTCCAAGTAATCTCTGGGATAGGTTCTCCTTCTGCTTCACAGATGAGGGTGGCTTTCCCATTCTCAAATGTGGTTTCATTTTTAAGTTGTATTATTTGAGGCTGTACTGTTAAAAATACAAACTACATTATTCAACCTGCACAAAGAATGTCATGTCAAAACCTTTTAAGCTACTTTTTTTTTTTTTGTTAAAGCACATTCATGTTTTTTAGTTAGAATTAACTAAAGATTTAATGTTACCATCTATCAAAACAATCAACTTTTCTGACTAAGTTGCACAACAACCATTTCTGTACGTCTGATGACCTGGACTCCTGGCTTGGCATGGCTGCCACCCCCAAGGCTGCCTGCTCCCTCGCTGGGCTAGTGTGGGATGGGTCCTGGCTGACAAGGCCCCTGCCCTTGTGGCTGTGTTCGTGTGTTTGGCACCTGGCTCACTGTCCCTTAAGGACTAGCCAGCACTTACTACTCTTTGGCACTTCAGGAATGAAGCAAAGATTCAATGATTCCATGATGATCCTGCACCTGGGCAGGAATAACTCCATGAACCAGTGCAGGCTGGGTGCTGACTTGGCTGGAAAACAGCTCTGCAGAGAGGGTCCAGAGGGTTCTGGTGGACAAGAAGTTGACGATGAGCTAGCAATTAACCCTTAAGTAGAGAAGGCTCCTGGGATCTTAGCTATGTGTATAAATACCTGATAGAGGTGAGTGCAGATAGAGCCAGAATCTTCTCAGTGGTGCCCGGTGACAGGACAAGAGGCAATGGGCACAAATTGAAACACAGGAAGAGGAAAAACCTTTTTTACTGAGAGGGTGACTGAACAGCAGAACAAGCTGCCCAGGAGACTGAGTTCTCCATCCTTGACAATATTAAAAACCCAGCTAGACATGGTCCCGAGACACCTGCCCTGGCTGACCCTGCTCTGAGCAGGGGCTTGGACTAGATGGTCTCCAGAGGTGCCTTCCTGCCTCAGGCACTCTTTGATTCTATGATAATCTGTGCTTGTCTTCAAATACAAATTATTCAGAAAAAAATAAAGAATTATTCATATTCTTGGACTTTGATCTTTAGCAATATCTAACTGCCTTACATAAATTACTGAATTTAACAAAATCCCCTGATAACAAACATATTGTACTGGTATTAACACTATTAAGAACTGAAGAGTCCTCTGATAGAAAGCTATTCATCCTTACTTACCGAGTAAATTGGTGGTAAGATACATTAAAAAAATTCCAGATATTGTTTGCATTCTTCAAATCATTCCACTTTATAACCACAAGTACACAGCAACTACAGCTCTCAGTCTATACTGTACCTTGTCAGGTTATTTACATATGCAATATGATTTCTGATTACATGTCAACACTTTTATTTAGAGGACTTATCTGTACAGTATCATACAAGAACTCTGTTGTAGAACTATGCATAGAATAGTACTCTCTTCCATGGCGTTCAAGTATCTTCATAAAAAATGTTTTGATCTTATATATTCACTCATATATAACCATTAATAAGTTTCTCTGAACCTATCCACTTTACACATCAAATGAGATACTCATCCCACTGGAAAACATAGCATGTAATCATGTAATAAGAATATGATTCAATATATTTACACCCAAAAGAGGTGAATTAAGTTTACATGACTGAATAAAATTTTGACAGCTCTTAACATTGACTTTGTCAACATTAAGTACATTCATTGAAAATAATGTATTTTCTATGCAGTTTTCCTGAGTTTTGCTTTTGAGGGAGCACTACTATAGTATATTCTATATGAAGCAGAAAATAAACAGAGGTAACCTATTTTCTAATGGGGTTACTACAGTAAATGCTATGCAGAAGAGTAATATTGGCTTATGTTAGTGGATCAAAAGGGGAAAGAGGGTCATTCAGGTTGGAAGGGACTCCAGGAGGTCATCTTGACCAGCCTCCTCATCAAAACAGGGTCAACAGACCCTGTTCAAATAAGATTGCTCAGTGATTTGTTGAGCATTATCTTGAAAAATGCCAAGAACAGAGACTGCACAGCCTTTCTCACCAGCCTGTTGGCAGTGCCTGGCTGTCCTCACCGTGAAGAATGTTTTCCTTATGTCTAGTCTCCTTTTTCATTTTATGACCATTATTTCATTTATGACCATTGTCTCACAGATGCTGCATTCAGCATCACCAAGAAAAATAATAAAACCAGGTTCAAACTTGCTATATCCAGACACATCACCTACCTCTCTTTTATCCATTTCTACCACAGCATTCTTGGTCTCACTTCTGATTTCTTATCTCCACAGTCCTTCTGTTGCTTGTCTACTGTCTGTTCACCCTTGACTATTACAAATAAACTATTGTGTGTTTACTGCATAGAGATGAAAAACAAGTAATATTTTACCTAACAAAGCACTGAACTAATATCCTGCTTCATTAAGATACAATCTATGGTGAGGGACATCATGTGCAGAAAGAGAATACCCTGAGTGATCAGGGGCGCTTGAAATGTCAACTAGATCCATTTTTGTTGGATGCAGGAGAAGGCAGTAAGCAAAGCATTACAGCAGGACATCAATTTGGCTGAGAAAAGCTGAAACTCTCCTCAGCTGTGTAACAAGTGATGTCAGTTGAAAGAACTACAGAAAGGAATTTGAGATAAAAGATAACTATGTTAAACTTCAAAATAACTTCAGTTATTACTCTCACTTTCAGGATCATCCAAATGCCTATGAAATATTTTACCTTGGTACTCAGGTACTCTTTTTCTATAGCCATGTCTTCTGGTTACAATATAATTTGTTCTTTCCTTTCTTTCCTTTGATAAAATATCATTCCTGGAAACAAGGAAAGAGCTATGGCACTCATAAAAAAAGCATCACACATAGTATTTTATGGCAGAAAATTGCAAAATTTGAAATTACATTATTTCCATCAGAACAAGAGAATTTCCCCATCTGGACAACATGACAAACAATATGATCTGCTCAAGATGATGCATGTTCTAAAACATATAACAGATACTCTTTAATTTTTAATCTTAGACTTATAGTCTAAATTTCTTCAAGGCCTTCTTCAAATGATTCACTACAAGACAAAAAGTTTTTGCTTGACATTTTAGACATGAGCAGCTGACATTTAAAGGAATAAGCACTGATTAATCACCAAATATATCTAGCTGACTGTTATTACTAGGAAGAAGAAGAGAGCTCATATGGGTGATATTATTTAGTTGCTTTATTTAATTGCTTCATTTTTGTAGGTCACAAGTCATAACTTGCTATTGACCAGAAGTTTTTACACTGTTTGACTACTTTTTTAATGACGTTTTGGACATTGGAAAATATTAAAATACTTTGGTGTACATGCATTTAACAATATTCATTTGAGAATGCCAAGACTAGTATTGACATAAATACTGAAACAGTTGATTCCCCACCACCCCCCACACCCCATCCCCAATTCTTTAATTGTTCTTTCTAAATTGACAAGGTCATTCTCAAACTGAATTGGTATTTGCTTGCCATGCTTTAGCAAATATGAAAAAAAAAAAAGAAAATACAGGGTCTTGGAATGTAGATCCAGGAAGCCTTCAGGTTTTTGTTTGTTTCTTCAGTCAATAATATTGAAATATTTGTATCATAATGTATTTAAAAAATTGTAAACTGAATGACCAGACTGAAATGAAAGAAGACTTGAATATAGAAAGGAGTTATGCTTAAGCTCCATGAAAATTATTTTATTTGGAAGGTAAGAAACTGCTTATTACTAGACATGCATTTTTTAAATATTAACACAGTGATGCTGTCAAATAAAGAAATAACATTTACTGGTTGGAAAGTTTGCTCTCTGAGCAGAGCAGGGTGGTGTTAAGTTCTCTAACACTTCTCCAATAAACAAGTTTCTTTCAGATTCCTTCCTTGGTCTCTTCTGGATTTGTCGCAGACAAGGGCCAAGTTCATTGCTGTGTACCTACAGACTGCTCAAAAACCTTAAGAAGAACACGGATAGCAATCTAAGGGTCTAGATTTGTTATTGGTTGCTTACAACCAATTTATTGGAAAAGGTATACAATGTATTGAATTTGCAGAGTTCTACCCATATCTTTGACAAAAGAGTTTCATCAGGCTTGGGAAGCGGCACATATATAAAGCTTGAGATAGTCTCATCAAAAGAACTGCTTTAAACAGCTTGTTATTAACACAAACATGGATTTACTGGTGAGAGGTGAGGTATATGTCTGTATTGCTACCTGACAGGATCTCTTGATTAATATGCACATGAGGAATCATACTCTTATGCTATCTTCCTGCATGACCACATTTGAATCAGATAGCAAAACTGCAACCCTGTCCTCCTGGAAACTGCTGGTACAATTTGAATTTAGTAAACGAGCTAGAGATGAACAAGGAAATATCTAAGAAACAGATACCTGAAACTTGATTCCTGACATAATAAGGATTCACACACACACCAGTATGAAGTGTTGACTTGATTTAGTGCATGATAAACCTGAGTCTTTGTACATGTTAAAATGGTATTACTACTTCACACTCAAAGGGATTTAAGACTTGTCTTCTGAGACAACTGGCATCACTGCCTGTATAGATTGCATCATTTTTATTCTAAAAAGTAGAGGTGCTCCAAACAGGTAAGGATGTGAGAGGGAGGAAGAAGGAATATATAAAATGTATGAACTTTTGACACTACATCTTAAATTGAGGAATTACACTTTGTGAATCTGCAGTTGGTATACTTCATAGTATCTGGGATGAGCAGGCATAGATAGTTCCATACACAGATCCATGGGAAACCCTTTCTAGAGATATCGGTGAATTTAAGTAAAGAGCTGCCATATGGGTGTTGAATAGTATCTTAGGGAAAAAAAAAACAACCACTAAAAACCATACCAAAACACATATTAATCTACTTATTAAGCTCAAAGGAAAACTAAATACATGTGCTCCAGGCACTCTAAATGCAAAAGGAATGCAGTCATTAAGCCTGAAAATAATAGAAAAGTTTAGGCAACCTCTCACGCCAATCTCCTTATAGACTCACTGCAGCCTCTTTGGTTCCAAGATGTATGGCTTTTGAGGGCCTAAATTAACCTAAACATTTTGAATTTTAACATTTGGAACACATCTAAGAGGGATAAGACAGGATAGGTCCATTACATTTCCTCTCATCTGCCTGATGACAGATAATAAATTAATAATAGCATTTAATAAACAGTAAAAGTTACATTGAACACAGCTGCAAAAACCTTCCTGCTATATGAGATTCAGATTATACTTAAAAACACATCTAGAAAATAAAAATAGTATGTGCTTAAACTATACAATAATTAAAGGGTCTTTTGTAATGCTTCTTGAGGTATTTTTCCCTCATTTGACTTTCATGAAATGAATTGTCAGAAACTACTGAAATGCCAATTAAATATTTTTATAAGCTCAGACTACCCTCTCATTGATTATGTAGGTAAAACACCTAAAACCTAGAGAACTTCAAATTAACTTATGCTAGAACTCGTTCAAATTTTTCTACCAGTTTTGATTAAAGAAAAAATATTTTTTCTCTTTCTAGAAATAGAAATTATTAGACACAGAAATGTCTCTTTCTATGGCACATGTACAGAGGAGAGAAAACTTGCTGAAAACCTCAACTGTTTATGCATCATCGAATGGCAGAACCAAACATTTGAGTGATTAAGGACTGGAAATGAGCAACTAAAGAACAAACCAAATAAGTACATAAAAACTATCCTCAGAATATAAGCACTATTCTTACAAAGCATGAATATGTCTTTAATTAAAGCTAATTTTGTTTCATTTAGCCTGATCAGATTTTTTATTACAGAGTAAATGAACAGTACTGCCATCACTCTGGAGAAGGAATGATGAAGAAATGAATGTTTAGGTCTGAGAAAGTAAGATGGTATAGGAAGGCTTTAAGTTATTGAATTTTCCTTGACTGCTTTTAAATCAACTGCTTGTAATTATGTTATTTTGGAAATTTTTGTTGGGGTGCTCATTGCTGTAAAAATGTTGTATTTCATAATTCAAAATGCTAATTACATGTATCTAAACACACATATTTAGAACTAATTAAATCACAAAACAAATCAAAGAAAACAATGAAACTGAATAGTATGGGTGAAGAGATATATAAAGTTAGCTAACAAGCAGAGACAAATACTAAAAATATTTTTAAAGAATTCAAGGAAGCACACCTATGGTTTCAAGCTGTTCGGAAGGACTAAACATAAATGAATTTGTTTCAAAGACCTCAGTACAAGTCCTAAGCATTAATATGGGTGAGATCTTTTAGGTAGTAATGGATAATGATACAGAGAGAACTATAGCAGATAATAGGATGACAGACACAGATTACCAAATCATGATCAGTAAGAAATCCTCTGAGGGCAACAGGGCTTTCTTTACTCTTCGATGTCTTATTAGGTAAAGCAGATAAAGAGCACTAACAAAGACGAAGAATTGGGGAGAGCAGGGTGTGTGCCTATGGGTTTCTATGGATGTGTTAGTGTTGCAGAAAAACTGTCATAGTAAGAATTTGATATGAGGACAAAATAGCTTTTTTAGCACTGACATTGGAAACAAAAAAAAATTAACAAAAAAAATCTTAAGTCATGCATGAAAACTAAACATATGCAGCTGTTATATGGCACTAAGATGGGCACATCCATTCAAAAGTGCAGAGTACTAGAAATTTTAAATGCTGAATGTTATAATGTTACTGTTATTTTTATTGCATTATGGTTACATTACTGTTATTACAAGTTTCAACCCTGCCAGAGCCCTGTTGTAGCAGAAACAATAGTCATTGCCCCAAGGAGTTTGCACTGTAAATTAAAATTAAAAATAACAGGTATGTGAGACAAGCAAACTAAAGGAATAGGAAAGAATAATGTGATTTAATAGGTCATTTTAACACAAATTGGTTGTTTGTGTACTATTTAGCTACAATAATCAGCCATCTGCCTTGCCATTTTCACACTGCAGTTTTCTGAATACATTTAAGGAGAAGAAAAGTATAGTAACTTGTCATCTGTGTATATGACTGGGAGTTTAATCTGTGTGAAAGAGACAAAAGAAAAAGTGAAGTTCTTCGTAGGAGAAAATACAATGCTGCTCCACATTTTCAGAGTTAAAGTAAAGGTGAACTTTGTAAGCGCAATATTAGACTAAAATTACACTGAGCTTTAGAGATTACAAATAAGGTAAGAGGCTTAACTTATGATACTATTCCCTAAGCTCAAACTAACAGTACACAGATTATTATAATCTAATTTAAATATATTCAATAGTAAAGCTCACAGGAAAAATAACTCTAAATATACATACTCAATGATGAGCTCTAAATTAGCTATAATCACTCAGGAAAGAGACCTGGGAGACACTGTAGACAGTTCTGTGGAAACACCAGTTCAGTACTCGGGGAGAGCCAGGGAGGCAAGCAGGATGTGAGAGAAGGCACTGAGATCAAAGCAGCAGCAGCAGCAGCAGCAGCACTGTCCTGCTGAACAGCCAGGTTCCCCCCACAGCGCGAATCTTGCATGCCATTCTTGCCTTGCCATTTCACAAACAGGGGATTGTAACCAGAAAGGGTACAGGAATACATGGTTCAGAGATTCATAACAGTTTCCACAGTAGGAGAAGCTAAATAGACTGGAACCTTGCAGCTTAGAAAATTAATGAACTAGTAAGACAGAAAACTACATTTGAGGTAAAGAACATATGGAATTATTCTTCACTTTTTACCTTGAAATGAGAATTATCAGTCAAAGAAATGAATAGGCTCCAAACTTAAACATAAGAAATAATTTTTTGTGCAAGAAAGAAATAGTTTAAGGAATTCAGGAGTTTATGATATTGTAGAAACAAAAAAAGGATGTGTAGGTTTAAAACAGATTAAACAAACTCATGGTATCTATTAAATCATTTGGATTTAGCTTTCCGGGGAGTCCCCAGAATAGTGGCTGTTAAAAGACGGAAGAATGTATACAGGAAATACTTACTCTTACATCTGGTGTATGTTTTTCCCTATTCCTTACATTCAAAAGTTATGTTGCCCTAGGCAAAAACTAC
>NW_010972679.1:199552-200931 GCF_000737465.1 Haliaeetus leucocephalus
TTCTTTCCTTTGGAAAGTAATTGAGAATAACTTTCAAGTACCTCAGAACAACAAAGTAGCCCAAAGGTTAGGCACCCCGTCTGGAGTATGGAGCACTTGAGACAGCACAGCATGGAGGGCTATGAAGAATTTCTCAAATATGAAAGACAGTGGAAAGCACACAGACACAGCTAACCTGTTCACCTGACACCATGGCTTCAGCCTCAGGCTCCCAGATCCCAAATGACAGTATTATCCAACCCAACAGCTCTGCTCCTTTAGTGCAAGTTATCAGATTACCCTCTCCTGTTAGAACTTTCACTTTTTATACATTAGTTTTAACTGGGACTTAAATTTAATTTCCCATGGTCCTAAGTACGTGCTTTAGCTATTCAAATACAAATGGTCTTTTTCTCTACTACAAGCTAAAGTTAATGTAAAAAGCCCTAACACAGGACTTTTTTTGTAGGTGTTTTGTTAAGTAAGCTACAGCCTTGATCCTGCACAATGATTCTGAAGGAGGTTTTCTACATTCTCACAGATGCCTACTCTCACTAGGTTATAGCTATACAAAACTTCAAAGAAATTATCAGTTCTATGTAAAGAAGAGAATCATAAACAAAGATTGTGTGGTAGAGCACAGAAAAATAAGAGTTTTCATGTTATTACTTTTATCCTTTGAAACTCACATCAGACAATATTTTTGTGACTACATCTGCAATCATGCACTTAAAAAAATAAAAATCAAGAAAGAAAAACAAATTAAAAATCAGGAACACCTCTGCATGGTTTCTTATCTTAAAAAAAAAAAAAAAAGCACTGCTTGAAAGTCCAAGTAACCTGGTTTTTTTCCCCTTTCAGAATTTTGCCCTCTTTCTCCTTTTGGTTTTCTTGCAAGCAACCAACTTTTAAAGGAAAACTAGAGTGAATTAAGAATTTAACACTCCATTGTACTGCATCTGAATAGCAGAAAAGCAAATGCCAGATAGCTTTTTTTCAAAATTAAATTCAGGTGTAAAGGTTAAAGTAGCCAACAGGGAAGAAAAAGCTGTAAAATTATACAGAGAGTGGTTTGCTGAATCAGTAGACACCTTGCAGTGTTGGAACAGTATTCCACTGAAAATTGTGAATTATGACCTCATTTCCCTACTGTTTACATTTAAAATGGAAGGATGGAACACACTATGCAGTACTTACCAAAAACTTGAAGGTATGTCTGTTTTTTATCATTTCCTGCTTTGTTTTTAGCATTACAGGTATAAGTACCTGCATCAATATTTTTTATATCACTTATTGTTAGTTCTGTATTGCTTCCTCTCAGCATATATTTTTCATTTTCTTCAATAAGTTTACCGTTCCTAAAAAAATAAGAATGATGTATAAATCAACCAGTAGGTTCC
>NW_010972679.1:201414-202336 GCF_000737465.1 Haliaeetus leucocephalus
TAACAATGCACCAACTTAAATGTTTTAAACTACATACATGTAGAGCCCATTGGCACATAAAGAACCCTTCCAAATTCTTTCCTCTCAGTTGTGGTTGGCTAGCCACAACTTAGTAAGCAGGCATGTCTCCAGATGTTAGAATGAGTTCTGACCAAATGGTACAGAAATAATAAAACCTGTGAACAACTCTGAGGGCTGATCAAGGCTTGACCGGTCTATTTGAGCACCTTGGCATACACACAGTTATCAAAACAGCTTCTTTTGCAAGAGGGCAATTTTAACTTTTTTTTTTTTTTACTTCTCATTCTGCCTACTTTGCTCTAGGCTTCTTTTGATTTTATTTCTATTGAATCATCAACAGCCCCTTCTCATAAGCATGTACATAAAAATTGCCTGATTTTCATAAGCATTGATAATCCTGCTGACAATGCCAACTTCTTGAAAACAATTTGTAAAATGAAACCAATATGCATTACTGAAATATTCTATTATATTCTGTTCAATATGCCTAGTTTAGAACACCTAGTTTTATTTCAAGATTTAAGCAACAACAATTTTCACTTTCTTCTCACGTAATGCTGATAACTACATATATTTCATATTTTCTAAAATAATACTTTCCCTAAAAGTGAGAATACTTCTTTCTTGGGAGCATAAATATCTGTTAATAGGTTTCCCCTGGCACCTATATAGCTTGCATTTTAGTAATATTTTTGTAAATAACTCTAGTCAACTTAGCTGTCCACTGCAAGATATTATTGTGATACTTGTTCATCTCCTTTCCAAAGCAAATCATAGAAATCGTTTTGCAGAACAGAAAAGGTCTAATTTTCCACATAGGTGGTTTCACAAAAACAAACAAACAAACAAACAAACAAACAAACCAAAACCAAAAAACCACCAACCCTAGTGATTTCTGTTA
>NW_010972679.1:209228-209453 GCF_000737465.1 Haliaeetus leucocephalus
CACGCCAATCTCCTTATAGACTCACTGCAGCCTCTTTGGTTCCAAGATGTATGGCTTTTGAGGGCCTAAATTAACCTAAACATTTTGAATTTTAACATTTGGAACACATCTAAGAGGGATAAGACAGGATAGGTCCATTACATTTCCTCTCATCTGCCTGATGACAGATAATAAATTAATAATAGCATTTAATAAACAGTAAAAGTTACATTGAACACAGCTGCA
>NW_010972679.1:209487-209742 GCF_000737465.1 Haliaeetus leucocephalus
TTAAAAACACATCTAGAAAATAAAAATAGTATGTGCTTAAACTATACAATAATTAAAGGGTCTTTTGTAATGCTTCTTGAGGTATTTTTCCCTCATTTGACTTTCATGAAATGAATTGTCAGAAACTACTGAAATGCCAATTAAATATTTTTATAAGCTCAGACTACCCTCTCATTGATTATGTAGGTAAAACACCTAAAACCTAGAGAACTTCAAATTAACTTATGCTAGAACTCGTTCAAATTTTTCTACCAG
>NW_010972679.1:210038-210501 GCF_000737465.1 Haliaeetus leucocephalus
TTTTTTATTACAGAGTAAATGAACAGTACTGCCATCACTCTGGAGAAGGAATGATGAAGAAATGAATGTTTAGGTCTGAGAAAGTAAGATGGTATAGGAAGGCTTTAAGTTATTGAATTTTCCTTGACTGCTTTTAAATCAACTGCTTGTAATTATGTTATTTTGGAAATTTTTGTTGGGGTGCTCATTGCTGTAAAAATGTTGTATTTCATAATTCAAAATGCTAATTACATGTATCTAAACACACATATTTAGAACTAATTAAATCACAAAACAAATCAAAGAAAACAATGAAACTGAATAGTATGGGTGAAGAGATATATAAAGTTAGCTAACAAGCAGAGACAAATACTAAAAATATTTTTAAAGAATTCAAGGAAGCACACCTATGGTTTCAAGCTGTTCGGAAGGACTAAACATAAATGAATTTGTTTCAAAGACCTCAGTACAAGTCCTAAGCATT
>NW_010972679.1:211300-213235 GCF_000737465.1 Haliaeetus leucocephalus
AAGAAAAAGTGAAGTTCTTCGTAGGAGAAAATACAATGCTGCTCCACATTTTCAGAGTTAAAGTAAAGGTGAACTTTGTAAGCGCAATATTAGACTAAAATTACACTGAGCTTTAGAGATTACAAATAAGGTAAGAGGCTTAACTTATGATACTATTCCCTAAGCTCAAACTAACAGTACACAGATTATTATAATCTAATTTAAATATATTCAATAGTAAAGCTCACAGGAAAAATAACTCTAAATATACATACTCAATGATGAGCTCTAAATTAGCTATAATCACTCAGGAAAGAGACCTGGGAGACACTGTAGACAGTTCTGTGGAAACACCAGTTCAGTACTCGGGGAGAGCCAGGGAGGCAAGCAGGATGTGAGAGAAGGCACTGAGATCAAAGCAGCAGCAGCAGCAGCAGCAGCACTGTCCTGCTGAACAGCCAGGTTCCCCCCACAGCGCGAATCTTGCATGCCATTCTTGCCTTGCCATTTCACAAACAGGGGATTGTAACCAGAAAGGGTACAGGAATACATGGTTCAGAGATTCATAACAGTTTCCACAGTAGGAGAAGCTAAATAGACTGGAACCTTGCAGCTTAGAAAATTAATGAACTAGTAAGACAGAAAACTACATTTGAGGTAAAGAACATATGGAATTATTCTTCACTTTTTACCTTGAAATGAGAATTATCAGTCAAAGAAATGAATAGGCTCCAAACTTAAACATAAGAAATAATTTTTTGTGCAAGAAAGAAATAGTTTAAGGAATTCAGGAGTTTATGATATTGTAGAAACAAAAAAAGGATGTGTAGGTTTAAAACAGATTAAACAAACTCATGGTATCTATTAAATCATTTGGATTTAGCTTTCCGGGGAGTCCCCAGAATAGTGGCTGTTAAAAGACGGAAGAATGTATACAGGAAATACTTACTCTTACATCTGGTGTATGTTTTTCCCTATTCCTTACATTCAAAAGTTATGTTGCCCTAGGCAAAAACTACATAAATTTCAGCCATACTTAAAGTTACTCAAATAACATGCAAAATTATTTCTGCTGAAACTTCCCTAAACTCATATCAAAACTAGCAAATCTTTTCTATTCTTTCATTTTTTTATTTTTTTTTCAATTTTGGCTATAGAATTGAATTAAATGTTTTTGTTTTCCACAAAAATGTTCAAGATGTTGTACATGCTGAGGCTGGGATGAAATTTAGAATTGTATTTAATCTTCTTTCCTTTGGAAAGTAATTGAGAATAACTTTCAAGTACCTCAGAACAACAAAGTAGCCCAAAGGTTAGGCACCCCGTCTGGAGTATGGAGCACTTGAGACAGCACAGCATGGAGGGCTATGAAGAATTTCTCAAATATGAAAGACAGTGGAAAGCACACAGACACAGCTAACCTGTTCACCTGACACCATGGCTTCAGCCTCAGGCTCCCAGATCCCAAATGACAGTATTATCCAACCCAACAGCTCTGCTCCTTTAGTGCAAGTTATCAGATTACCCTCTCCTGTTAGAACTTTCACTTTTTATACATTAGTTTTAACTGGGACTTAAATTTAATTTCCCATGGTCCTAAGTACGTGCTTTAGCTATTCAAATACAAATGGTCTTTTTCTCTACTACAAGCTAAAGTTAATGTAAAAAGCCCTAACACAGGACTTTTTTTGTAGGTGTTTTGTTAAGTAAGCTACAGCCTTGATCCTGCACAATGATTCTGAAGGAGGTTTTCTACATTCTCACAGATGCCTACTCTCACTAGGTTATAGCTATACAAAACTTCAAAGAAATTATCAGTTCTATGTAAAGAAGAGAATCATAAACAAAGATTGTGTGGTAGAGCACAGAAAAATAAGAGTTTTCATGTTATTACTTTTATCCTTTGAAACTCACATCAGACAATATTTTTGTGACTACATCTGCAATCATGCACTT